>NC_083594.1:347500-506429 GCF_027579695.1 Neoarius graeffei | reverse complement strand
TGTGGGAGCAGGGTTATAGTGAGGGTGTGGTTACTGTGGGATAAGGTTACAGAGAGGGGTGTGGGGGCAGGGTTACAGTGAGGGGTGTGGGGGGCAGGGTTACAGTGAGGGGGTGTGGTGGGTGGGGGCAGGGTTACAGTGAGGGGGTGTGGTGGGTGTGGGGGCAGGGTTACAGTGAGGGGGTGTGGTGGGTGATGGGGCAAGGGGTTACGGTGAGGGTGTGGTGGGTGTGGGGGCAGGGTTACGGTGAGGGGTGTGGGGGCAGGGTTACGGTGAGGGGTGTGGTGGGTGTGGGGGGCAGGGTTACGGTGAGGGGTGTGGTGGGTGTGGGGGCAGGGTTACGGTGAGGGGTGTGGTGGGTGTGGGGGCAGGGTTACGGTGAGGGGGCTGTGGTGGGTGTGGGGGCAGGTTACGGTGATGGGGTGTGGTGGGTGTGGGGGCAGGGTTACGGTGAGGGGTGTGGTGGGTGTGGGGGCAGGGTTACGGTGAGGGGTGTGGTGGGTGTGGGGGCAGGGTTACGGTGAGGGGGTGTGGTGGGTGTGGGGGCAGGGTTACGGTGAGGGGTGTGGTGGGTGTGGGGGCAGGGTTACAGTGAGGGGTGTGGTGGGTGTGGGGGCAGGGTTACAGTGAGGGGTGTGGTGGGTGTGGGGGCAGGGTTACAGTGAGGGGTGTGGTGGGTGTGGGGGCAGGGTTACAGTGAGGGGTGATTGCATGAGAATTTGATAAATGAAATGTAAAGACAATGCACATTCTGAGTCCCTGCTGTTTCCTAGCAACCATTGCCATGGTATCTCTCCCTCCTCCCTCCCTGTGTCTCTCTCTCTCTCTCTCTCTCTCTCCCTCCTCCCTCCCTGTCTCTCTCTCTCTCTCCCTCCTCCCTCCCTGTCTCTCTCTCTCTCTCCCTCCTCCCTGTCTCTCTCTCTCTCCCTCCTCCCTGTCTCTCTCTCTCTCTCTCTCCCTCCTCCCTGTCTCTCTCTCTCTCTCTCTCCCTCCTCCCTGTCTCTCTCTCTCTCTCTCTCCTCCTCCCTGTCTCTCTCTCTCTCTCTCTCCCTTCCTCCCTGTCTCTCTCTCTCTCTCTCTCCCTCCTCCCTGTCTCTCTCTCTCTCTCCTCCCTGTCTCTCTCTCTCTCTCTCCCTCCTCCCTGTCTCTCTCTCTCTCTCTCCCTCCTCCCTGTCTCTCTCTCTCTCTCTCCCTCCTCCCTGTCTCTCTCTCCCTCTGTCTCCCTCCTCCTGTCTCTCTCCCCCTCTCTCTCCCTCCTCCCTGTCTCTCTCCCTCTCTCTCCCTCCTCCCTGTCTCTCTCCCTCTCTCTCCCTCCTCCCTGTCTCTCTCCCTCTCTCTCCCTCCTCCCTGTCTCTCTCCCTCTCTCTCCCTCCTCCCTGTCTCTCTCTCCCTCCACCCTGTCTCTCTCTCCCTCTCTCCCTCCTCCCTGTCTCTCTCCCTCCTCCCTGCCTCTCTCTCCCTCCTCCCTGCCTCTCTCTCCCTCCTCCCTGCCTCTCTCTCCCTCCTCCCTGTCTCTCTCTCCCTCCTCCCTGTCTCTCTCTCCCTCTGTCTCCCTCCTCCCTGTCTCTCTCCCCCTCTCTCTCCCTCCTCCCTGTCTCTCTCCCTCTCTCTCCCTCCTCCCTGTCTCTCTCTCTCTCTCTCTCTCTCCTCCTCCCTGTCTCTCTCTCTCTCTCTCCCTCCTCCCTGTCTCTCTCTCCTCTGTCTCCCTCCTCCCTGTCTCTCTCCCCCTCTCTCTCCCTCCTCCCTGTCTCTCTCCCTCTCTCTCCCTCCTCCCTGTCTCTCTCCCTCTCTCTCCCTCCTCCCTGTCTCTCTCTCCCTCCACCCTGTCTCTCTCTCCCTCCTCCCTGTCTCTCTCCCTCTCTCTCCCTCCTCCCTGTCTCTCTCCCTCCTCCCTGCCTCTCTCTCCCTCCTCCCTGCCTCTCTCTCCTCCTCCCTGTCTCTCTCTCCCTCCTCCCTGTCTCTCTCTCCCTCCTCCCTGTCTCTCCCTCCCTCCTCCCTGTCTCTCCTCCCTCTGTCTCCCTCCTCCCTGTCTCTCTCCCCCTCTCTCTCCCTCCTCCCTGTCTCTCTCCCTCTCTCTCCCTCCTCCCTGTCTCTCTCCCTCTCTCTCCCTCCTCCCTGTCTCTCCCTCCCTCCTCCCTGTCTCTCCCTCCCTCTGTCTCCCTCCTCCCTGTCTCTCTCCCCCTCTCTCTCCCTCCTCCCTGTCTCTCTCTCCCTCTGTCTCCCTCCTCCCTGTCTCTCTCCCCCTCTCTCTCCCTCCTCCCTGTCTCTCTCCCTCTCTCTCCCTCCTCCCTGTCTCTCTCCCTCTCTCTCCCTCCTCCCTGTCTCTCTCTCCCTCCACCCTGTCTCTCTCTCCTCCTCCCTGTCTCTCTCCCTCTCCTCCCTCCTCCCTGTCTCTCTCCCTCCTCCCTGCCTCTCCCTCCCTCCTCCCTGCCTCTCTCTCCCTCCTCCCTGCCTCTCTCTCCCTCTCTCTCCCTGTCTCTCTCTCCCTCTCTCTCCTGTCTCTCTCTCTCTCTCTCCCTGTCTCTCTCTCCCTCTCTCTCCCTCCTCCCCTGCCTCTCTCTCCCTCCTCCCTGCCTCTCTCTCCCTCCTCCCTGTCTCTCTCTCCCTCCTCCCTGTCTCTCTCTCCCTCTCTCTCCCTCCTCCCTGCCTCTCTCTCCCTCCTCCCTGCCTCTCTCTCCCTCCTCCCTGCCTCTCTCTCCCTCCTCCCTGTCTCTCTCTCCCTCCTCCTGTCTCTCTCTCCCTCCTCCCTGTCTCTCTCTCCCTCTCTCTCCCTCTCTCTCCCTCCTCCCTGTCTCTCTCTCCCTCCTCCCTGTCTCTCTCTCCCTCCTCCCTGTCTCTCTCTCCCTCCTCCCTGTCTCTCTCCCTCTCTCTCCCTCCTCCTCCCTGTCTCTCTCCCTCTCTCTCCCTCCCTCCTCCCTGTCTCTCTCCCTCTCTCTCCCTCCCTCCTCCCTGTCTCTCTCCCTGTCTCTCTCTCCCTCCTCCCTGTCTCTCTCCCTCCTCCCTGTCTCTCTCTCCCTCCTCCCTGTCTCTCTCTCCCTCCTCCCTGCCTCTCTCTCCCTCCTCCCTGCCTCTCTCTCCCTCCTCCCTGTCTCTCTCTCCCTCTCTCTCCCTCCTCCCTGTCTCTCTCTCCCTCTCTCTCCCTCCTCCCTGTCTCTCTCTCCCTCCTCCCTGTCTCTCTCCCTCTCTCTCCCTCCCTCCTCTCTCTCCCTCCTCCCTGTCTCTCTCTCCCTCCTCCCTGTCTCTCTCTCCCTCCTCCCTGTCTCTCTCTCCCTCCTCCCTGTCTCTCTCCCTCTCTCTCCCTCTCTCTCCCTCCTCCCTCTCTCTCTCCCACCTCCCTCTCTCTCTCCCTCTCTCTCCCTCCTCCCTGTCTCTCTCTCCCTGTCTCCCTCTCTCCCTCCTCCCTGTCTCTCTCCCTCTCTCTCCCTCCTCCCTCTCTCTCTCCCACCTCCCTGTCTCTCTCTCCCTCCTCCCTCTCTCTCCCTCCCTCCTCCCTGTCTCTCTCCCTGTCTCTCTCTCCCTCCTCCCTGTCTCTCCCTCCTCCCTGTCTCTCTCTCCCTCCTCCCTGTCTCTCTCCCTCTCTCTCCCTCTCTCTCCCTCCTCCCTCTCTCTCTCCCACCTCCCTCTCTCTCTCTCCCACCTCCCTCTCTCTCTCCCTCTCTCTCCCACCTCCCTATCTCTCTCTCCCTGTCTCCCTCTCTCCCTCCTCCCTGTCTCTCTCCCTCTCTCTCTCCCACCTCCCTCTCTCTCTCTCCCACCTCCCTCTCTCTCTCCCTCTCTCTCCCTCCTCCCTGTCTCTCTCCCTCTCTCTCTCCCACCTCCCTATCTCTCTCTCCCTGTCTCCCTCTCTCCCTCCTCCCTGTCTCTCCCCATCTCTCCCTCCTCCCTGTCTCTCTCTCTCTCTCTCTCTCTCTCTCTCTCCCCCTCCTCCCTCTCTCCCTCCTCCCTGTCTCTGTCTCTCTCACTCCTCTCTCTCTCTCTCTCTCTCTCTCTCTCCCTCCTCCCTGTGTCTGTCTTTCTCACTCTCTCTCCCTCCTCCCTGTCTCTCTCTCCCTCCCTCCTCCCTGTCTCTGTCTCTCTCGCTCTCTCTCTCCCTCCTCACTCCCTGTCTCTCTCGCGCTCTCTCTCTCTCTCTCTCTCTCTCTCTCTCTCTCTCTGCCCTGCATGCTGGTAGTTTGCTGGTGGAGGGTGTGGTGAGCGTTAGCTGAGAGCTTGCGAATTTTCCTAACTAAACTTTTTTTTTTCTTGTGGTTATTAATTTTTGAGTAATTTGTAGTTGTCAGTAGTGGTGTTTGAGTGTTTTGTGTGTGTGTGTTTGTTGGCTGTTTGGCGGGGATGGCGTCCTCCGGGGCGTAGCCCCTGTCCTTAAAGCATGGAGTAAGGGTGGTACCACAGCCCATGGTTCTGGTCGAGCAGGTGCTGCTCGCGGTTGGAACGCAGGTGGGTTATGGTAATATCCTGTGCGCCTCCCGCATGAATAAAGTGGTGGTGGTGGTTGTGGCAGCGGGGGCATGGTCAAGCGCCGGTCTGTGACAGGAGGGTGGAGCCGGGGAAGGTGAGTGGCAGAATCGTGACACCTGAGGATAATTAACCTGTGTTTGTGTGTGTGTTTTCCCAGTAACCGCTCCCTATTTAAGGAGGCAGAGAGAGAGGAGAGGGAGCGCAACCCGGGACCAGACAAGTGTGTGTGTGTGTGTGTGAATGAATGAGATTACTGAAACTGAAAAGTTATAAAAATAAATCGCCTTGTCTGCCTCCAAACGTTGTCCTGCCGTCCTCTGTGCTCCACCCACACTCGATACGCGCTACAGTGGTGCCGAAACCCGGGAAAAGGTGGAGCACCAACACAGCAGCCCCATGGAATCCTCCCCGTTCGCGGACTTGGTCCACGCCCTTGCCACGGCTCAGCAGAGCCAGCACCAGGCACTTGTCACGCTCCGAAAGGAGCAGGAGCGCCGCTTTGAAGCCCTGGTGCTGGCCCAGCAGGAAGATCGAGAGGCGTTCCGGCATCTCCTTGCGTCGGCGGGGTCCACCAGCGCCCCGGCCGTGGGCCCGTCTCCCCTCACCGTGACCAAGATGGGCCCGCAGGACGACCCCGAGGCTTTCATTACATTGTTCGAACAGGTCGCCGAAGCCTCGGGGTGGCCGATGGAGCAGCGCGCGGCGCGCCTCCTCCCCCTCCTGACGGGAGAGGCGCAGCTGGCCACACTACAGCTCCCCGCCGACCGCAGGCTGGCCTACGCCGACCTTCGCCGGGCTGTCCTCCAGCGCATGGGGCGCACGCCGGAGCAGCAGCTCCAGCGCTTCCGCGCGCTGCGGATGGAGGAAGTCGGCAGCCCGTTCGCGTTCGGCCAGCAGCTCCGGGACGCCTGCTGGCGGTGGCTGAGGGCCGAAGATCGCGACGCCGAGGGAATCATCGACCAGGTGGCGCTGGAACAGTTCATCGCCCGCTTACCAGCTGGAACCGCGGAGTGGGTCCAGTGCCACCGCCCGGCGTCGCTGGATCAGGCCGTGGGACTGGCGGAGGATCATCTGGCGGCTGTTCCGGCAGCAGGACAGCGGACGACAGCATCTTCTTTCTCCTCTTCTCTCTCTCTTTCTCCCCCCCCTCCTCCCGTGTCCCGTCCTCGCCCCATTCCCCCACCGCGGAGGCGGGGGCCGGCACCACCCCAGCCGGCCCACCGCACCCGTGGTGCCCTCCTGTTTCCTCCTTCTGTGTCTGTCTCTCCCCCCCCCCCTCAGGTGAGTGAGCCCCAGAACACAGCTGCAGAGGGAAGGCCCGGGCCGGTTTGCTGGCACTGCGGGGAACCGGGCCACCTGCAGCAACAGTGTGCAGCGATGGAAGTGGGGGCGGTGGTGCGGATCCCCGACGCGCCAGAGGCTGCCCCCGATCGGGCCGGAGCGTATCGCATACCGGTAAGTGTACAAGGGGCTACATATCAGGCGTTGGTGGATTCAGGTTGCAATCAGACCTCGATCCGCCAAAGCCTGGTGCAAGACGAGGCATTGGGGGGAGCACAAGGGGTGAAGGTGTTGTGTGTGCACGGGGATATTCACAGCTACCCGTTGGTGTCGGTCCACATACATTTCAGAGGGGAGAAATCGATAGTGAAGGCGGCGGTTAATCCTCGCCTTACCCACTCTTTGATCTTGGGGACTGATTGGCCGGGATTTCGGGGTTTAATGGCACGCCTAATAAAGAGTGGGTCCTGCCGGTTAACAGGGGAGGGTCCCGGTGTCGCTTTGGCTGGAGCTGCGGTCGCAGAGCAGTCTACGTTATCTCCGCGACAGAGTGAGGAGCCACCGGCCCCTCCTCTTTCTATTGGGGAATCCCTCGCGGATTTCCCACTGGAACAATCGCGAGACGAGACTCTGCGACACGTGGTTGACCAAGTGAGAGTAATCGATGGTCAGACGCTCCAGCCGGGCGCCACCCCGTCCTTCCCCTATTTTTCCATTTTGAAGGATAGGTTATACCGAGTGACGCAGGACAGTCAGACGAAAGAGCGAGTCACCCAATTGCTAATTCCAAAGAGCCGCCGGGAATTGGTATTTCAGGCGGCTCACTTTAATCCCATGGCTGGACACCTCGGGCAGGATAAGACACTCGCCCGGATAATGGCCCGATTCTATTGGCCGGGGATTCGCGGCGACGTCCGTAAGTGGTGTACGGCGTGCCGCGAATGCCAGTTAGTAAATCCAGCGGCCATTCCAAAAGCGCCCTTGCGCCCCCTACCATTAATCGAGACCCCGTTCGAAAGAATTGGGATGGATCTCGTCGGGCCATTAGATCGGTCAACACGAGGGTACCGCTTTATATTGGTTCTGGTGGACTATGCAACGCGATACCTGGAAGCGGTGCCTCTTCGCAATATCTCAGCACGCAGTATTGCGGAGGCCCTCTTCCACGTCATCTCCCGGGTTGGAAGCCCGAAAGAGATTCTGACTGACCAAGGCACCTCGTTTATGTCACGAACACTGAGCGAACTGTATGGGCTACTGGGTATTAAGCCGATCCGCACCAGCGTTTATCACCCACAGACGGACGGTTTAGTTGAACGGTTCAACCGCACCCTCAAGAATATTATCAAAAAATTTGTAAGTGAGGACGCACGTAACTGGGATAAGTGGCTCGAACCCTTGTTGTTTGCAGTGCGAGAGGTCCCCCAAGCCTCCACGGGGTTCTCCCCGTTTGAATTATTATATGGGCGTAAGCCGCGTGGCATCTTAGATGTACTGCGGGAAAATTGGGAGGAGGGACCTTCACCGAGCAAAAACGAAATTCAGTACGTTATGGATCTGCGCGCAAAACTCCACACGCTCACCCACCTAACTCAGGAGAATTTGCGGCAGGCCCAGGAACGGCAAGCCCGCCTGTACAACAAGGGCATGCGCCTTAGAGAGTTCACTCCGGGAGATAAGGTACTCGTCCTGTTGCCCACGTCGAGCTCCAAATTAATCGCCAAGTGGCAAGGACCCTTTGAGGTCACACGGCGAGTCGGGGACGTCGACTATGAGGTTAGGCGAACGGACAGGGAGGGGGCGCTACAGATCTACCACCTCAATCTGCTGAAACTCTGGAATGAGGAGGTCCCCGTGGCGTTGGTGTCGGTAGTTCCGGAGAAGGCGGAGCTGGGGCCGGAGGTCCAAAAAGGGTCATTGGCATCACGTACCTCTCCGGTCCCCTGTGGAGACCACCTCTCCCCGACCCAACTCACGGAGGTCGCCCAGTTGCAGGCCGAGTTTTCGGATGTGTTCTCGCCCCTGCCCGGTCGCACTAACCTCATAGAACACCACATAGAGACGCCCCCGGGGGTGGTAGTGCGGAGCCGTCCTTATAGATTACCCGAACACAAAAAAAAGGTGGTTTGGGAAGAACTTCAGGCCATGCTCGAAATGGGCATCGTCGAGGAGTCCCACAGTGACTGGAGCAGCCCGGTGGTCTTGGTTCCCAAGGCCGACGGCTCGGTCCGGTTCTGTGTGGACTATAGAAAAGTCAACGCGGTGTCTAAATTTGACGCGTACCCAATGCCCCGTATTGATGAGCTGCTCGATCGACTAGGCACGGCTCGCTTTTACTCGACACTGGATTTGACGAAGGGATATTGGCAGATCCCCTTGACTCCATTATCCTGGGAAAAAACGGCCTTTTCCACACCGTTCGGCTTACACCAGTTCGTCACACTTCCTTTTGGGCTGTTTGGGGCACCCGCTACGTTTCAGCGGCTGATGGACCGGGTCCTCCGGCCCCACGCCACCTATGCAGCCGCTTACCTAGATGATATCATCATTTATAGTAATGATTGGCAGCGGCACCTACAACACCTGAGGGCCGTCCTTAGGTTGCTGAGGCGGGCGGGACTCACTGCCAACCCGAAGAAGTGTGCGATTGGGCGGGTGGAAGTACGGTATCTGGGCTTCCACTTGGGCAACGGGCAGGTGCGTCCCCAAATTAATAAGACAGCAGCGATTGCGGCCTGCCTGAGGCCCAAGACCAAAAAGGGGGTGAGGCAGTTCCTGGGGCTGGCTGGCTACTATCGTAGGTTTATACCTAATTATTCGGACGTCACCAGCCCGCTGACTGACCTCACTAAAAAGGGGGCGCCAGATCCGGTCCAGTGGACGGAGCAGTGCCAGTGGGCTTTCTCTGAGGTAAAGGCTGCACTGTGTGGGGGGCCACTTTTACACTCCCCTGACTTCTCTCTCCCTTTTGTGTTGCAGACCGATGCGTCGGACAGAGGGCTGGGGGCCGTTTTGTCCCAGCAGGTGGAGGGGGAGGACCGCCCGGTCCTATACATCAGCCGGAAGCTGTCAGTGCGTGAGGGGCGCTACAGCACAATTGAAAAAGAGTGCCTGGCGATTAAGTGGGCGGTCCTCGCCCTCCGTTACTACCTGCTGGGGTGCTCTTTCACTCTCTGTTCGGACCACGCGCCCCTCCAGTGGCTCCACCGCATGAAGGATGCCAACGCGCGGATCACCCGTTGGTATCTGGCACTCCAACCTTTCAACTTCAAGGTGGTCCACAGGCCGGGGGCGCAGATGGTCGTGGCGGACTTCCTCTCCCGTCAAGGGGGGGGGGGGGGAGTTGGCTGCGGGCCGGACGAGCGCCCGGCCTGAGTCGGGCGGTGGGGGTATGTGGCAGCGGGGGCATGGTCAAGCGCCGGTCTGTGACAGGAGGGTGGAGCCGGGGAAGGTGAGTGGCAGAATCGTGACACCTGAGGATAATTAACCTGTGTTTGTGTGTGTGTTTTCCCAGTAACCGCTCCCTATTTAAGGAGGCAGAGAGAGAGGAGAGGGAGCGCAACCCGGGACCAGACGAGTGTGTGTGTGTGTGTGAATGAATGAGATTACTGAAACTGAAAAGTTATAAAAATAAATCGCCTTGTCTGCCTCCACACGTTGTCCTGCCATCCTCTGTGCTCCACCCACACCCGATACGCGCTACAGTGGTGTTCTTGAAGCACCAGGAACTTGTCAATCAGCTCATAGAGAGCAATATATACATTAATGATGAGTTTGTGCAAGTTTCCCCGCTGGCGCTGCCCTCTGTCCGGGTCACTGTGTCCGGAGTCCCTCCGTTTATTCCCAATGAAGCGCTGGAGAGAGAACTGAAGCACTTCGGGAAATTCGCGAGCGGATTCCGGACTGTAAATTTGGGCTGTAAGAGTGATAAACTCAAACACGTTCAGTCTCTCCGGAGACAAGTGTTCATGTTTCTGGACTCCCCGACTCAAACACTGGAAGTTTCCTTCCATGTGAAACATGAGGAAGGCTTTTACATGGTTTATGCGAGTTCGGGGAGCATGAAATGTTTTGAGTGTGGGGATGTGGGACACAAGCGGGTCACCTGTCCTCACAGACAGCGGGGAGCAGACCCGCCTGCTGCCGCTGGGACTATCAGTGAGGACAGAGGAAGGAATGCGACTGGGAGTGGGGTGACTGCGGAGACTGACTGTGGGGAAGGGGACAGCGGGGTGGTTGGTGTGACTGATAGGGGGGAGGGGGTCAGCGGGGTGGTTGATGGTAGGGAAGTGAACAGCGGTGTGGATGTTGTGACTGACGATGTGGAGGAGGGCAGCAAAGTGACTGACAGTGTGGAGGTGGACAGCAGTGAAGCTGTTGTGACTGACGGTGGGGGGGGCAGTAGAGCGACTAATGTGACTGACAGCAGGGAGGTGAACAGTGGTTGGCCAATGCCATCAGAATCTGCTCCACCTGCTCAGGTTGAGTCCGGCAGCTCCGCGCCTGGAGCTGCGGAGACTGGAAGTAGTGTTTCAGTGGAGTTGATGGAGGCTGAACAGAGCAGGGTGGAGCCAGGAGAGGTCGGTGTAGGGGGGTCTGAGCAGAACGCGGAGTCTCCAGTCTCACAGGAGGCTGTCAGACCCGACAGTGAGACAGAAGACATGACGAAGCCGGACCACTGTTATGGTGACAATGTGACTGACATGGACTGTGACTCTGACTTGGTTTCTGTAACAGACAGTATTTCCCAAAGCGAGGACCTCTATTCACTCGAGGAAATAAATAGTTTTTTGGACGAAACCTTTGGACAAAAAGCAAATGTTAAAGATTATTTTCCCAATCTTGAAAAGTTTATTAGATCAGTTACCACACTTCAAAGAGTTGTTGGAATGGATTTACTAGATGGAAAAAACACTATCGGTTAAAAAAGCACGTTACTGGTCTGAGGAAAGGGTTAAAGGAGTCCAAAAGTAGAATGATTAAGAAAATGAAAACTAGAAAATAAAAGTTTTTAATGACCACACAGCACTGGCTGTTTTATCTCTACTGGTTCTTTTTATCCGTCTCTTTACATTTCTGTCTGTTATCTTTCAATATGCAGGGGTTAAGAGTCACTTATTTAAATATAAATGGGGTAAGAGATGAACAGAAGAGAGTTTTATTATCTGAAGTAATTAGACAGAAAAACCTGGATATTACTTTATTACAGGAAACACATAGTGACGAGTCGAATAAAATCGCCTGGGATTTATGGTGGAATGGACAATACGTTCTTAGTCATGGGACAAATTTTAGTGCAGGAGTTGCGATTTTATTCTCTCCTGTTTTCGATATAAACATCGTGTCCAGTACAGAGTTGGTGAAAGGTAGAGTTCTTATGGTAAAAGTTAAAATACAGGATTTTACTCTTACAGTGGTGCTTGAAAGTTTGTGAACCCTTTAGAAGGTTCTATATTTCTGCATAAATATGACCTAAAACATCATCAGATTTTCACACAAGTCCTAAAAGTAGATAAAGAGAACCCAGTTAAACAAATGAGACAAAAATATTATACTTGGTCATTTATTTATTGAGGAAAATGATCCAATATTACATATCTGTGAGTGGCAAAAGTATGTGAACCTCTAGGATTAGCAGTTAATTTGATGGTGAAATTAGAGTCAGGTATTTTCAATCAATGGGATGACAATCAGGTGTGAGTGGGCACCCTGTTTTATTTAAAGAACAGGGATCTATCAAAGTCTGATCTTCACAACACATGTTTGTGGAAGTGTATCATGGCACGAACAAAGGAGATTTCTGAGGCCCTCAGAAAAAGCGTTGTTGATGCTCATCAGGCTGGAAAAGGTTACAAAACCATCTCTAAAGAGTTTGGACTCCACCAATCCACAGTCAGACAGATTGTGTACAAATGGAGGAAATTCAAGACCATTGTTACCCTCCTCAGGAGTGGTCGACCAACAAAGATCACTCCAAGAGCAAGGCTTGTAATAGTCGGCGAGGTCACAAAGGTTAAAGTTAAAAGTTAAAGTCCTTCCCACGCCCAGTACCTGGTATTCCTAGGCAGTCTCCCACTCAAGTACTAACCAGGCCCAACTCTGATGGTGGCGCATCGGGCGGCGCCGATCTCCGTTTCCGTAGCCCTCGGCCTCTCGCCTATTACATAGCTAGGGTTACAGTGGGGGGCTAGTCCTCTGGTAACCACGAGACTTTAACTCCCCATGCACATCTGTATTGCAGGGTGCCTTGCCAGATGGTAGAGGTCACAAAGGACCCCAGGGTAACTTCTAAGCAACTGAAGGCCTCTCTCACATTGGCTAATGTTAATGTTCATGAGTCCACCATCAGGAGAACACTGAACAACAATGGTGTGCATGGCAGGGTTGCAAGGAGAAAGCCACTGCTCTCCAAAAAGAACATTGCTGCTCGTCTGCAGTTTGCTAAAGATCATGTGGACAAGCCAGAAGGCTATTGGAAAAATGTTTTGTGGATGGATGAGACCAAAATAGATCTTTTTGGTTTAAATGAGAAGCGTTATTTTTGGAGAAAGGAAAACACTGCATTCAAGCGTAAGAACCTTATCCCATCTGTGAAACATGGTGGTGGTAGTATCATGGTTTGGGCCTGTTTTGCTGCATCTGGGCCAGGACGGCTTGCCATCATTGATGGAACAATGAATTCTGAATTATACCAGCAAATTCTAAAGGAAAATGTCAGGACATCTGTCCATGAACTGAATCTCAAGAGAAGGTGGGTCATGCAGCAAGACAACAACCCTAAGCACACAAGTCGTTCTACCAAAGAATGATTAAAGAAGAATAAATTGAATGTTTTGGAATGGCCAAGTCAAAGTCCTGACCTTAATCCAATGGAAATGTTGTGGAAGGACCTGAAGCGAGCAGTTCATGTGAGGAAACCCACCAACATCCCAGAGTTGAAGCTGTTCTGTATGGAGGAATGGGCTAAAATTCCTCCAAGCCGGTGTGCAGGACTGATCAACAGTTACCGCAAACGTTTAGTTGCAGTTATTGCTGCACAAGGGGGTCACACCAGATACTGAAAGCAAAGGTTCACATACTTTTGCTACTCACAGATATGTAATATTGGATCATTTTCCTCAATAAATAAATGACTAAGTATAATATTGTAGGTGGAATTGAGATTAATTAAATTATAAATTATGTAAGAATTGATAATTGAATTAATCAATTTATAAATAAAGATCAGTCTCATAAAATCTTAAATTATTAATCTTAATACTCACCGTGAATGGTTACATTCAAGATTAATGGTAGCTCTGCATTAGATGGGAAACCCAGTTGTATACAAAAGCTAAATTTTTGAAGGAAAAAGGAGTTCTAAATAGTTGACCTTGTGAATAAACAACAGGAACAAGTAAAATGTAATTCAATTTGATTAGCTTTTATTTGTCTACTACTCACTAGTAATAATCTCACAAAATACATTCAATGTCGGGCAAAGGTAATAACAAGACAAGACAATGGAACAATTACACCTGGACCATAAATTTGAGGGAAAGAGAGAGAGAAAGAGATAGGAAAAGAGAATCCCTTGTGTGTGCGTAGGTGTGTGTGTGTGTGTGCGCGCGAGACTAGGGCAAGCCGATGCGTGCGTGTGTGTAGGTGTGTATGTATCTGTGGGCAGATGCTAACGACTAGCCACTCTGGCAATGCTTAAACAAAATGGCGGACAGTGCCTAGGTGTCGTATCACAGGTAACTCAATGAGGGAGGTACCAAAATGGCGTCGGGCAATATGGCGCCTGCAGGCCTAGTCGAGAACACAAGCCTACCAGCTAGCGTATCACCCTGAGGTAGCTAGCAATAAGTTGCTAAGGAGAATCTGACCACGTTACAGCTAGATCCAAACACTGTACTTAACAATTTGCAACAGACTATCTAGGCAAAGAACTCAACGCGAGGGAGAGAGAGAGAGGGGGTGTGTGTGTGTGTAAAATAGGTGTTGGGTAGAGAGAACTAGGCCTTGTAGCGGTCCAGCCTCGGAGCTTAAAATAACAAACTTGTCGCTGCGCTGCTAATCAGATAGGGAAGCTAGCAATGGAGTTAAGGAAAGATATCATGCAAGATACCCTGTCTAACAAGTTCAAAGAAAAAAAACAGAACCAAAACAAACAATAAAAAAAACAAACACCTTCCGTGTCTGAGCGGGTATGCTAAACAGCTCAAAGCTTAAACATGACCCTAACAACCATCTGAATAAGCTACAAATTAAAATTTGCCCAAGTGCCTACTCAATGCGATGGAAGTTCGTTCTCCGATATCCGCGCTGAGGGTCGCGGTCCGAGGAGAGGAGGTTAGCGGCGAGTTGCGTCCAACCACGGCTAACGAAGCAGGGAGATGGAGGCCTAGCTGGCCCACGGTGCTTCGGGAGAAACCTCCGGTGATGCGTCGACGAGAAAAAGGCTGAGAGGAGCGAAGCTGTCCGCAAATGCCTCTTAGCGTGGAAAACTACTTAACTGTAGTTAAACTTTGCAAAGGTTTAGAATCAAAACCACTATATCACTGAAACTTAGCGGGTCGTTCAAAAGTTCGGCTGAAACTAATTTGAACAGGCTGTTCTCAGACAATAGCGGTTAGTCTCAACACTGTAGGCGAGCGTGCCAACAGTCCGTCCGACCACTCCAGTAGCCAGAACACGAGAGGACGAATCGAGGCGCTCTCGATACAGTTAAAGCAGTTCCACTTTACATCACATCCGGGTGGAGCGCGCAAGGAATTGTGGGATCGTTATAGGGGGCGCTGGCAAGTTACCAACAATATTTTTGTCTCATTTGTTTAACTGGGTTCTCTTTATCTACTTTTAGGACTTGTGTGAAAATCTGATGATGTTTTAGGTCATATTTATGCAGAAATATAGAAAATTCTAAAGGGTTCACAAACTTTCAAGCATCACTGTAGTTTTATCAATGTTTATGCACCAAACCAAGACTCTGAATGTGAAGAGTTGTTTAATTTATTAAAAGAGAAGTTAAGTTGTAATGATCAGGGGAGTGTGTTTTAATGGGGGGAGACTGGAACTGCTGCACAGATTTCACATTAGACAGAACTGGAGAGGAACCACACATTCACTCCTCGTCCATTTTATCTCACTTTTTAAAGAGAACCGATCTGGTCGATGTGTGGAGGCTGAAGCACTCTTCAGTCCGACAATACACATGGGTGAAAATATCTGAGGGTAGAGTCTGTGCAGCAAGGTTGGACAGATTTTATATTTCTGCCCCTTTTATTTCAAGAGTTATTGACTGCCAAATCTCCCCTGTTGTTTTTACAGACCATCACTTAGTTTTAATGGAGCTTTTTTTATCTCCCACGAAAAAACCAAAGTCCTTTTGGCATTTTAATGTTAAGTTATTGCATGATCTTAATTTTTGTAAAAATTTTAAATTATTTTGGATCTATTGGAGATCCAGGAAGGAAACTTTTACTTCACTCTTGAAGTAGTGGGAGGTAGGAAAGGCCCAAATTAGAGTGTTTTGCCAGCAGTATTCTTTTAATTCCACAGCCAAGATCCAGAGAACTGTCCAGAAACTGAAAGAGGAAATAAGAGACTTGGAAAAACATTTCTTTACCTCACAAGCTGATCAACCAAAAAATGATGGGTTAATTTTTAAAAGGCAGGAACTCAACTCCCTTCTGCAGGACAGAGCTAAAGGAGCACTAGTCCGAGCACGGTTTACTAGACTCCAAGACATGGATGCACCAACTTCTTTCTTTTTTAACCTGGAGAAATCTGCTGTTCAGAGGAAACAAATGGTCTGTCTTCGTCGTTCTGATGGAAACATCACTACAGACCCAGCCGAGATGAGGAAGCTCGCAGTGGAGTTTTATACAGATCTAGGGCTGCGTACCTAAACGTGACATCAGGTACAGGTACCGGTACAGAGGTTTAGGTACAGGTCTGGACCTGTACCTGAACAATTTGACACATTCTTCTGAACTTCTTCAATAATGACAGAAACATTAATAAACTGTTGACAACTTGTCAGTATCTTTATTCAAAGAAAACCGAACATAACTAGGTTTCCTACCTCACTTCTCAGTCACCCTATAGTTAACTTGGGACAAAAAGTCATAAGTTGTCTCACAGCGAGAAGTGACTACACTAGAGTACTACAGACTACGCGCAGTCCGTGGCCTTTAACTTACAGGGCAAAATTACACAAAGCAACAAAGGCTGCCAATGTCAGCAAAGGAAAAATGGCTGACCTGCTTTTGAGTCTTTTTGACCAATCAGAACGCTGGATCAGCCAAGCTCTCGCAATGTCTTGTGAGACTGTGGCGAGAGGATCTCAAATCAAAGATGGCTCTGATTTCAAGTTTCAGCGCGGCATTTTACATCTTTTCCAGTGCTAAATTTTCGTCTTTGTGGTAGGATTTACGCATCTTCAGTCACAAAATAAGCAGATACTTGGTGTAAATTTATATTGGTACAGTACCGGTACTTCATGATCCAGTATTTTGGACCTGTACCGAATTGATTTTCACGGTACAGTACCGGTACGCAGCCCTATACAGATCTATTCAGCGTGGGCAGCTGTGACATGGACTGTGATGCAGAGCTTCTGCAGGGGCTTCCTCAACTGAGCTTAGAAGACCGGGGGGGCGTGGCTCGGCCGCTATGGAGTAGGCTGTGTTTGATGCGAGCTCCCGGTAAGCCTCTATTTTAAGCAAAAAAAAGTAAAGTGTAATCCATCTCATGCAACAGTAAACTGTTTCTAAACTCAATCGGACAGTGTAACAAATCCACGGCGACATCCAGATGGAAACGAGGTTGAATAAATTCAAGTTCACCGGACCCTCCAACACAAGGCCCAACCTCTGGGGACCAGAGTACTGCCAAGATCCCAGCTAAAGTAACTCCGCCCTCACCTGCCTCGGGAAAGATGAACATTGAAGGCTTGAAGTCAGAAATCCTTCTCTCTCTGAAAGTGGACATTTCAACGGTGTTGAAGTCAGAACTGAAAAATGCCCTCGCTGACGATTTTGAAATCCTCAAGAACGAGCTGAAGGCGGTGAAAACGGAGATAATAAACAACACCACGGCGCTGAAGTACGAGATCGACCAGGCCAAAGTTAGCATCAAAGAGGTGGAGGGGGGGCTATCAGCATGGTCGGATGAAGTAGTTACTTTACAAGAAACTGTGAGTGAGATGAAGACAGAAATTGCAGAACTGAAAGCGAAGTGTGAGGATATGGAAGGGCGGTCGAGGAGATGCAACATAAGAATCATTGGTGTACCCGAGACACCCGACTCCAGCACTACAGCCTCTGTATCAAAGCTGCTAACTGAGGTGCTACAGTTGGATAAAGAGCCACTGATCGATCGATCCCACCGGGGCCTAGGGCCGAAGAAGCCGGGTGGAAAACCTCAAGTCATCGTTGCTAGGCTGCATTACTACCAGGATTGTGTCCAGATACTGCGACGTGCTCGCACCCGGGGTCCGCTCCGTTTCAACGGGGAACCAATGACCATCTTCCTGGACTACACGGCAGCGGTGGCTAAAGCGCGAGCGGCATTTACGGAAGTGAGGAAGCTACTTCGCGACCAAGAGGGAGTCCGGTACGGGATTCTGTTTCCAGCGCGATTCCGAGTCACGTTCAGAGGGGAGGACAGGGAGTTTACTGACCCGGACAAAGCTATGACTTGTGTCAAGAAAAATATCATCCCACCCACGGAGGCTGGAGAATGTCCATGAGACTGAATTTCTCGACTGAATATGTATGCCTCTGTTGACCTGCGGGTACGTTGACCATGTGTACCACAGTGCCAGATGTCATTAGGTACAAATTTATAACACAGTGTTTGCATTTTCTACATACTGTTCCGCTTTCTTATTGGTAACGCTGACCAGCTTGAACTGTGTGCTCATAGGCCGACATATTATTTCATGCTCGGCTTAGTGTTACTACTAGGTTCGGATTTGATGTTCTTACTTGTATGATATCATAGTTAAAATTAAAGACATCCTGTCTCAGTTCCTGATGTGGGTGCAATCAGTTAATTATTGAAATTAAGTGATCAATCTCATTAAATCAGTCTCATTAAATTTGAAGGTTAATAATTAAAATGAATCAATCCCATTGAATCGTTTACTTTGACTCATTTGAATTGAATCATACCATAGAGTCAGTCTCATTTGAAGTGAATCGTTCAGTGAATTGTTCAGTGAATCATTTAGTGAATCATACCATTAATCCTGGATAAATTACCAAACAGCTAGATTATGGTATATTTCCTAATTATTACGATCACTTACCATATTACATAACTTGTATGCACCTTTTTTTGAATTCTTTGAGAGATTGGGGATTTCAGATATTGTTCACACCAACAAGATGAATACACACAGCTTTGATAAATGAATTTATTATACAAAGATAAAAATGGATAATCAATATATACAAATATGATATGGTGTGTGTGCGTGTGTGTATGGCCTAGCTTGTTGCTAGCTAAAACAAAGGAATGTTATCTAAATAGAACAAAGGATTAGCTCTGTTGCTAATGTCTGCTTGTGTGTGTGTGTGTGTGTGTGTGTGTGGGAAGGACTTGACCATGTGTTTAGCCTCGTGTAGCTAACTACACGTGGTGGAGGCCTAGATTAGCCTTGTGTTGCTAGTGTGTGTTTGTGAAAGGCCCTATGGTCTAGCTAAAGTGTGTTTGTTAGGCCTGGTGAGGCCTACTGAGCACGTGTTGCTAAAGATAAAGGGAAGCTATCTAAAGTGTATCAGGCCTCGTCAGGCCTGTTGAGCACGTGTTCTCAGTAACAAGATTCCACACTCATAACATTACCAAACTCACTGAAACCTTGATAAGGTTAAAATGTATGATAAGGAAATTAAAGTGTTAGTCAGAGAGGAGCATGCGCAGCCTATCTATTAAACAATTGAGAGAACATAGAACCAAAATAAATCAACACGCTGCGTGTTTTAACAGTGTAACAATAAACCTGGGTTTAAATTCACACTATTTCAATAAAAGCAAATTCCTAAGACTATCTTAATTATGCCCAAATGCCAAAATCTTACTTAATCCTGCCTTTAGCAAGATATGAAGAAATATTCGCCGGTGTAGTTTCAGGCCTCGCCGTTGGGAGCACGTGAGCCGCTCGTGATGGAGGCGTAGAGAACTTTTCTGGTCCAGCGGAGCACTTGGGTGGTTCCCGTGGAAAGCAGAGGATTCTTGGTCCGAACTTCAACGTTCGTGAGGAAAAGTCTCTGATCAGAATAAGATGCACAGTGCTTTTGAGTTAAAAAGGATTCAATCGCTTCTTAACTTTTAACTGCCTGGGCTGCAGTCATGACGTCACTTCTAATACGAATAAACCGGTTGTAACTCAGGTTGAGTTTAAAGATCGTGCGACTTTAGAGTTTACCTTAGCCAAGGGTAAGAAATCGCGCTGAATGATGGATCTTGCAAGAAAGAGGTGTTTTTGGGTTTGAGAGCATCTCTTTATGCATCTAGATTCCTCGGAATCCGGACGCGAGAGACAAAATGGTGGAGCTTCTGCCCGGACTTATGCGCGCATGGCGGACTGACGTAGATGATCCTGCCCACGTGTGACGTAGGTCACGCGGAAGAGGACTGGGACTTGTAGTCCCCAGAGACAAAATGGCGGCATGATACCTACATTCCCCCTTTTGGCCTCAGGGGTATGACGGAGTCATAGCACTGAGAGCACCGTATCGTATCATTGCCGTGTCCATAGTCCTTGAGGTAGACTTGTTCTGCACAGTTCATGGTGTCCTGTGAAGACTGTGTAAACTTGTGAGTTCCAGTAAGACAGTTGGAGACAGAGGCATTTTGGGCATATAATCACTATCTAACTAACTAGATCAAAACCACATAAAAAAAAATTTAAACATTGAACATGAAACATGTAGTGTTCAATTTCTTATGTATAAAAAAAAAACAAGAGAAGAGAAGAAATGAAGGAAGGAAGAACAGAAGTATTAGTGTTTGGGTTGGCAAACCTAATCTTCTGGGAAGGTGATAGCCGTGGGTGGTCTGGCTAGAAAGCGTGCGCTACTGCGGCTAAAGCTGTCAGGGATGCAGACCATCTTATCCAGCTTGGCGTGTAGTGTTATGTATGCATAACATTTCGGCTGAACGTGGGGCGGTTTCACAACCCCACCTCCAGAGCATACTCTTACTACTCCCCGGTTCACAAGACGCATTCACGTATCGATTACTTTTTCCTGGATAAAAGAATTCTGCATCTTACAAAAGAATGTGACTACGGGGCTATGGTCATCTCGGATCATGGTCCCTTAATCATGAAAATGTACATTCCCGACACAGTCATCATAGCATCCATGGCGGTTTAACCCCTTGCTTCTGTCAGAAGATGAGTTTACTAAGTTCATATCATCTGAAATTAAAATGTTTCTTGACATCAATCAAACCCCAGGGATGTCGTCATCTACTGTATGGGAGTCGCTAAAGGCATATTTAAGGGGCCAAATTATTTCATACTGTGCAAATAAAAAAAGGACTAGCACTGAGCGTACTAAAAATGAACAGATGAGATATTAGAATTAGACAGGCTGCATAGCCATTCCCCATCAGCAGACATACTCAAAAAACGCTCGTCATTACAGACAGAGTTTGATCTCCTGTCCACCAGACAGGCTGAATATTTGACTTCCAAATCAAGACATGGCTATTATGAGCGTGGGGAAAAGTTCGGCCGAGCACTCGCTCACCAGCTGCGCCAAAGAACTGCTAATCAAATCATCCCTGTAGTTAATGATGAATGTGGTATAAAATGCACTGACAATGAGAAAATCAATTCCTGTTTCAAGAAATTCTACCAATTACTGTATACTTCAGATGTGCCCACCAATCCCTCTGTCCCAGAGGACTTTTTTAAATCCCTGAAAATGCCTTCTGTAAGTGTAGAACTCTCGGCTGAACCGGAAAGGGGTTTCTCAGTTAAGGAGATGGTGTCAGCAATCGGTGCCATGCAAAGTGGCAAATCTCCTGGACCAGACGGTTTCCCAACTGAATTTTTCAAAAAGTTTTCCGACCAGTTATCTCCTCTGTTATTGTCAGTGTTTGAAGAATCCTTCGTCACTAATTCCTTGCCCCAAACTATGCGTCAAGCAGTCATCTCTTTATTACTTAAAAAGGATAAAAATCCCTTCAACTGTAGCTCATAGCGCCCTGTCTCACTGCTGAATACAGACGCAAAGATTCTTGCCAAAATTTTGGTGCGTCGTCTTGAAAACATTGTTCCCTCTATTATTTCATCCGACCAGACAGGATTTATAAAAAATCGCTATTCATTTTTTAATATCAGGCGTTTATTTAATATCCTTTATTGTGCCACTCCGCCCGATCCTGGGAATATTGAGGTGATGCTCTCACTCGATGCTGAAAAAGCGTTTGATCGGGTGGAGTGGGACTCTCTCTTCAAGACTGTGGAAGCGTTTAATTTCGGCCCTAAATTCATCTCCTGGATTAGAATCCTATACGCACTCCCGATGGCTGCAGTTCGCACCAATAATAATTGATCCACCTATTTTGAGCTGAAGCGGGGTACGAGACGGGGTGTCCTCTGCCACCACTTTTGTTTGCTGTTGCACTTGAGCCACTTGCATTAGCCCTGAGGCAGTGCTCCACCATCAAGGGGACACACCGGGCAGGTTTGGAGCATAAAGTCTCACTCTATGCCGATGACATGTTATTATTTATATCGGACCCCTCTCAAACCTTCCTGAATTATCGACTTTACTCACAAAGTTCGGAAGATTATCTGGCTATAAAGTCAACTTTGAGAAAAGCGAACTTGTGCCCATCTCTTCTGCAGACAGATCATACTTTGGGATGACCCCTTTTAAATTTAGTCCTAACAAAATAAAATATTTCGGTATTTGGGTCACACGTAATCACAAAGATCTCTATAAGGCTAATTATCATCCCCTCTTAATTAATCTGAAACAAGACCTGGAGCGTTGGGACCCTCTCCCTCTCTCCTTAGGGGGGAGGATTAATACGATTAAGATGAACGTTCTCCCTAAGTTTTTATATTTATTTCAATGTCTCCCGATTTTTCTAACAAAATCTTTTTTCGCCAATTTAAACAGTCAGATTTCATCATTTATTTGGCATAAAAAGCAGCCCAGGATTAATGAGAATATATTACAGAGGCCTCGCACGATGGGTGGTATGGCACTTCCAAATGTTATGTAGTACCACTGGGCTGCCAATATAAGAGCTTTGCTGTATTGGTTGAGAGATGATGGCTCGGATGTTAATAGTACTGAATGGACAGGGTTGGAGAGAGCATCCATCGGGTCTTCCTCCCCAGCAGCTCTATTATGTTCCAAATTACCTTTGGAACAGCCGATCTCAGCCTTCACTACTAATCCAGTTGTTATCCATTCAATTAAAACCTGGAACCAGTTTAGAAGGACCTTTAATCTTACTGATCTTTCACTTGTTACACCATTGATAATGAATCATATGTTTGTTCCATCAATGATGGATGAAGTTTTTAATGTCTGGATGGGAAGTGGAATAGGTACACTATCTGACCTCTACATTGAAAATAAGTTTGCTTCTTTTGTACAGTTACAACAGAAATATGGTCTTCACAAATCTCACTTCTACAGGTATTTGCAGCTCAGAGGTTTTGTGGCTTCCAACTCCGACTGTTTCCCACTGAGCCCTCCTGAATCTCTGCTTGAAACAATTTTAAAATGTAAAGTTGACGTGAAAAAAATAATAGGCAGAATTTATACATTACTCAATACACATAACATGAACAGTCTGGACAGCCTTAGGATAAAGTGGGAATCTGACCTAGATGAAATGACTTCAGAGGAAATATGGCAAAAAATTATTCAGTGAATTTATTCTTCCTCTATATGCCTCAGACACACTGTGGTTCAATTCAAGATAGTCCACCGTCTTCATTGGACCAAAGAGAGATTGTCTAGTACAGTGGTTCTCAAACTTTTTTCACCAAGTACCACCTCAGAAAATACTTGGCTCTCCAAGTACCACCATAATGACCAACATTAAAATACAGTAGTGTAGTAGGTCTAAGTATTCATTAAAAACAAGGCAGAGGTTTTATTTAACAAGTATATTTAATATTGTTGGCCACTGTAACATTACACACAGTACTTTGAACAGTAACACTGTGTTTAAATATAGGAAAATAAAACACTGTACTTAAATAATGAATCAAATAAAATTAATTGCACATAAAAGTTTAACTCTCTGGCAGCTTTCTCTCCACACATGATACGTGTCATCTCTCTGGCTAATGGTAAACACAGCAGTTCCCCGATTGTGTGCGGCTTACCAGCTCGCGATCAGGAGGCTGGCACGATATGAAGCTTCCTGTGCTTTGGCTACAGGTGTACCATAGGACAGAATGGTGGACTTGGACTGCTTCAGTTCATCACGTTTTCGTTAAAAAAAATCCATTGGTTTGTCCTTTAGTGCTGTGTGTTTGGTTGTAAGATGCCGTTTGAGATGCGACGGTTTCATGGACTCATTGCTCAGAACATCCCCGCATACAACACACTGCGGCCTGGGCAGCTCCTCTGTCCCGCTCCAAATGAATCCCAGTTTTATGTATTTTTCGTCATACTTCCTCCTCACTGGTTTCTGCTGTTTGCTAGCAGTTCTGGGGCTGGTTTTGCCACTGTCGTTAGCATCTGCGCTCGGCTCACACACGTCCTCTTCAGTTCTCCCTCTCTCCTGATCCATGCTTGCATTCGCGGATTTAAGCCACGACAGTAATTTTGTCGTACTCGTCATAATTAGCAAAGCCACCTCCACCTTTTCCCATCACAGCCTACTCTACCAATGGCGGATAACCATCTGTCAGCGGAACCGGCGGGAATGCGTACGTACGCTATGCTACCCAGCTATGGCTACCCAGAAGCACTTGCAAACTTTTTTAAATTATTAATTTAATTTGTATTTCCTTTCATTTTCTTGTCATCGGTTGATAAGATATTTTCATCCATTCGGATATTATGGATAGTATTTCACATTTTTTAAATTTATATTTAATGAAGTGATTCTTTGGCGTACCACTAGAATGGAGCCCGCGTACCACTAGTGGTACGCGTACCACAGTTTGAGAATCTCTGGTCTAGGATTAAGATGGATAGCGACCCTACATGTGATCGATGCAGACGGGCTCCTGCCACATTACTGCACAGGTTTTGGTCGTGCCCTATGCTATACAGTTTTTGGCATTCTATCTTTGAGGCATTCTCCGGAACATGTGGGAAAACTGTGCACCCATCTCCTCTGATTTCACTTTTTGCTGTGGCCCCAGTGGGGGCCTCTTTTTCTGGGAACCACCTAGCCATGATGGCCTTTTGCTCTTTGTTGGCCAGGAGACTTATCCTGTTTAAATGGAAAGATGCTTTCCCCCCCAACACATGGCCAGTGGATTAGGGAGGTCATGAGTCATGTTCATTTAGAAAAAATTAGATATACTGTAAGGGGGACCACCAGGAAATTCTATGCCATTTGGCAGCCATTTATTTCCTTTGTTGAAGGCACGGCAGCTGTTAACATATCTATGTAACCCAAATGTATATTTGTACCTGTTTTTTTTTTTTACTCCACTCTCTCCGTTATGGTCTTTTTTTTTTTTTTTTTTTTTTTACCTATTTTGTGTATGTGTCGATGTCTGGATGTATTGAAATTTGCTTGGGGTCCAGTACATGTGGGTGGGGGGCATTGGGAGGTTTTGTTTGTATGGACAGGAACTAGATTTGATTGTCTCATGTGTGAATTGTATTTTTTTTTTTTGTTATATTTGAAAAATAAAAAAAGACCTTGATCAAGAAGACCAGAACACATGCAGAGACATGTCCAAAGACATGCAGTTAGGTTGACGTGGGGCGGCCTTGGGCTGAGGTGCCCTTGAGCGAGGTACCGAACCCCTGACTGCTCCCCGGGTGCTCTGGGCTGCCCACTGCTCTGAGTGTGCGCATGTGTTCACTGCTTCAGATGGGTTAAATGCAGAGGATGAATTTCACTGTGCTTGAAGTGTGCATGTGACGAATAAAGGTTTCTTTAAAAAAAAAAAAAAGAAAACACTCTGAACGCAGAAATCGTTTTAGATGAGCTGACTGCTGCGGTGTCCCAGATGGCACCAGGCAAGGCTCCGGGACTAGATGGTCTTCCTTCGGACTTTTTTAAACACTTCTGGATGATACTGAGACAAGACCTTTTGGCTGTTTTTAAAGAGTGTTTTAAAAAAAGGGAGACTTCCGGCTTCCTGTAGGCGAGCAGTTCTTTCACTGCTGCCCAAGATGGGAGACCTAGCTCTTTTAAAGAACTGGAGACCTGTAGCTCTTTTATGTACGGACTATAAGATCCTCTCCAAGGTTTTATCAAATAGATTAAAACATTTTATTGATTTATTTATTGGTGCAGAACAGTCTTATTGTACAGTGCCTTGAAAAAGTATTCATACCCCTTGAACTTTTTCACATTTTTCCACCTTACAAACACAAACTTAAAAGTTTTTTATTGAGATTTTACGTGATAGACCAACACAGAATAGCACATAATTGTGAAGTGAAACGAAAATGACAAATGGTTTTCAAAATTGTAAACAAATAAAAATCTGAAAAATGTGGTGTGCATTAGTATTCAGCCCCCCTGCGTCAATACTTTGTAGAGCCACCTTTTGCTGCAATTACAGCCATGGGCGCCGCCGGGGGGGAAAGGTTAGAACAATTCTAGGGGCCCAGCACTGCCATGGGGCCCTTTAAGGGGCTGATAATATGCTTTGATGATTTTAATAAGACTTTTGAAATAACAACAATGCAATATTCCATCTGGTAAAATGAGCTAATTGAACAAGGTTGTCTATTTCTTGAGTTCTTCAACATATTGTCATTTAACCCTCCCCCTTTTGCGAAATGGTACGGTCCAGTTCTGGTAGAAGCGCGATGCGTTAAATCTGTGTGCTGATCAGTGCGACGCTACTTGCTGCTGTGTCGCGGTGCAGCAGCCAGCCAGCCAGCAGTGGAGTGCGTACAGTCTATGATCGCTAAATATGAAGAGTGGCTGTCAAAAACGTAAAGAAAGGCAGCTGAAAGCTGAGAGGGACCGGAGAGGCAGGCAACTGGTCACTCAGTTTTTCCCAAAGAAAGGTAGCTATCGCTCACATGTGTGTTCAAAATATTAGCGAATGGTAAATGAACAGTATGAACGTGGTTGGATTAGCCTATCAAGAGAACACTTTTACAGTTTGTACAGTGACATTTTTTCCATTTTAATAACTGAACTGACTTGTGTGATAAACAAGATGAAGTATTACGTTATGCTGGTGCTAATAACTAGTGCTAATAACCAGTTTCATAACTAATGGGGTGCCCTAAATATGCACAGATTCAGCCTCAGGGGGACCTCCGCCCTACCAAACCACTGAACCCCCCTTTGGAGAAGGAGGTAAGCAGCAGTACAACCCATAAATGCTTTAGGATTAAAGTGTTTAATGAGCGAGCGCCATATACAGTTTGCTAGATTAAAGTGTTGCTAATGTAACAGACGTTGCGTTGTGTTGTTCACCAGTCTTTTTATTCTGAAGAAATGAGACACAAATACACTGCTGAGGACGGGCTGCAAACGTCCAGTGGCATTGGCGCTTACATTTCCAAAACGAACTGAAAGAGGCCAGCGCCTCGTTCCCATAACTACCTGCGCTCTTAAAGGGCCAGCGCAGAATTTCCCCACCACTACGCACAATGGCAAGTGGAAAAAAATAAACTCGTTACACTAATAACGGACACCAGTCAAGTGTTTGACATGGTTACGTGTGTGGAATGTTCACACGTTCTAAACCATTGGTTTCAACCATTGGTTAATACATAAAATGTAATAACAAAGTCACAAAATCAAGGTCCATGGGCTATCAAAAGTCAAATAATGACAATAGTGCAATTGTGACGAGGGTGGGCAAAGTTGGGGGGCCCAAAATTTCTGGCGGCGCCCCTGATTACAGCTGCAAGTCTTTTGTGGTATGTCTCTACCAGCTTTGCACACCTAGACACTGAAATTTTTGCCCATTCTTCTTTGCAAAATAGCTCAAGCTCAGCCAGATTGGATGGAGAGCGTCTGTGAACAGCAATTTTCAAGTCTTGCCACAGATGCTCAATGGGATTTAGGTCTGGACTTTGACTGGGCCATTCTAACATATGAATATTCTTTGATCTAAACCATTCCATTGTAGCTCTGGCTGTATGTTTAGGGTCATTGTCTTGCTGGAAGGTGAATCTCCTTCTCAGTCTCAAGTCTTTTGAAGCCTCCAACAGGTTTTCTTCCAGGATTGCCCTGTATTTAGCTCCATCCATCTTCCCATCAACTCTGACCAGCTTCCCTGTCCCTGCTGAAGAAAAGCATCCCCATAGCATGATGCTGCCACCAACATGTTTCACAGTGGGGATGGTGTGTGCAGGGTGATGAGCAGTGTTAGTTTTCTGCCACACATAGGGCTTTGCGTTTAGGCCAAAAAGTTCAACTTTGGTCTCATCTGACCAAAGCACCTTCTTCCACATGTTTGCTGTGTCCCCTACATGGCTTCTGGCAAACTGCAAACGGGACTTCTTATGCCTGTCTTTCAACAATGGCTTTCTTCTTGCCACTCTTCCGAAAAGGCCAGATTTGTGGAGTGTACAGCTTATAGTTGTCCTGTGCACAGATTCTCCCACCTGAGCTGTGGATTTCTGCAGCTCCTCCAGAGTGATCATGGGCCTCTTGGCTGCTTCTCTGACCAGTGCTCTCCTTGCTCGCTCTGTCAGTTTAGGTGGATGGCCATGTCTTGGTAGGTTTGCAGTCGTGCCATACTTTTTCCATTTTTGAATGATGGATTGAACAGTGCTTCTTGAGATGTTCAGAGCTTGGGATATTTTTTTATAACCTAACCCTGCTTTAAACTTCTCCAGAACTTTATCCCTGACCTGTCTGGTGAGTTCTTTGGTCTTCATGATGCTGTTTGTTCTTCAGTGTTCTCTAACAAACCACTGAGGCCTTCACAGAACAAGTGTATTTATGCTGAGAGTAAATTACACACAGTAGGACTCTATTAACTAATTAGACGACTTCTGAAGGCAATTGATTGCACTGGATTGTATTTAGAGGTATCAGAGTACAGGGAGCTGAATACTAATGCACACCACATTTTTCAGATTTTTATTTGTTTAAAATTTTGAAGACCATTTATCATTTTCGTTTCACTTCACAATTATGTGCTACTCTGTGTTGGTCTATCACATAAAATCTCAATAAAAAACTTAAGTTTGTGGTTGTAAGGTGGAAAAATGTGAAAAATTTCAAGGGGTATGAATACTTTTTCAAGGCACTGTATTCCAGACAGGTCAATGTACGATAATTTATTTTTAATAAGGGATATAGTTGATGTTTGCAATTTGTATAATATTAATGTTGGTATTTTATCTATTGACCAAGAAAAGGCGTTTGATCGTGTGGATCATGGTTTTCTCTTCTCCACCTTGCAGGCTTTTGGAACTGGGGGGAGTTTTTATCCTGGGTCAAACTATTGTACAATGAAGCCTCCTGTTTAGTGAAGGTGGGGGGAGGGTTGAGCTGCCCTGTGCCAGTTAAAAGAGGGATCAGACAGGGCTGCCCCATCTCAGGCCAGCTCTACAGCATTGTTATTGAACCTCTCCTGTGTAGGCTGAGGAGCAGGTTACAGGGCCTGGGTCTCCCTGAGCTGGCTCAGAACCGCTCTGTGGCTGTCTCGGCTTATGCAGATGATGTTAATGTTTTTATACAGGATCGGAGAGATATACAACTTAAAGAAAGCCTGACTGTGTATGAAAAGGCCTCCTCCGCCAAAGTTAACTGGGACAAATGTGAAGCATGTCTAATAGACCAGTGGAGCCCAGGAGATGTCCCTGATCTACCCAGGAAACTTAAGTGGGGAAAAAAGAAGCATCAAAGTTCTGGGAGTGTACTTGGGAAGAGAGAACTTCCAAAAACAGAACTGGGAGGGAGTGCTGGACAAGGTGAGTGCCAAGTTGTCTAAACGGGAATGGTTGCTTCCCCAGCTGTCCTACAGGGGTAGAGTTCTGATGGCCAATAACCTGGTCGCCTCTTCTCTTTGGCATAGACTGATCGTCTTAGTGCCACCACCAGTCCTCGTGAAGGACATACAGCGGCTCCTGGTGAACAACTTCTGGTCAGGTCAGCATTGGCTGAGGGCACCAGTTACAGTGGGGCAAAAAAGTATTTAGTCAGTCACCAATTGACCAAGTTCTCTCACTTAAAAAGATGAGAGAGGTCTGTAATTTTCATCATAGGTATACCTCAACTATGAGAGACAAAATGAGAAAAAAATCCAGAAAACCACATTGTCTGTCTGATTTTTAAAGAATTTATTTGCAAATTATGGTGGAAAATAAGTATTTGGTCAATAACAAAAGTTCATCTCAATACTTTGTTATATACCCTTTGTTGGCAATGACAGAGGTCAAACGTTTTCTGTAACTCTTCACAAGGTTTTCACACACTGTTGCTGGTATTTTGGCCCATTCCTCCATGCAGATCTCCTCTAGAGCAGTGATGTTTTGGGGCTGTCGCTGGGCAACACAGACTTTCAACTCCCTCCAAAGATTTTCTATGGGGTTGAGATCTGGAGACTGGCTAGGCCACTCCAGGACCTTGAAATGCTTCTTACAAAGCCACTCCTTCGTTGCCTGGGCGGTGTGTTTGGGATCATTGTCATGCTGAAAGACCCAGCCATGTTTCATCTTCAATGCCCTTGCTGATGGAAGGAGGTTTTCACTCAATCTCATGATACATGGCCCCATTCATTCTTTCCTTTACACGGATCAGTCGTCCTGGTCCCTTTGCAGAAAAACAGCCCCAAAGCATGATGTTTCCACCCCCATGCTTCACAGTAGGTATGGTGTTCTTTGGATGCAACTCAGCATTCTTTCTCCTCCAAACACAAGAAGTTGAGTTTTTACCAAAAAGTTCTATTTTGGTTTCATCTGACCATATGACATTCTCCCAATCCTCTTCTGGATCATCTAAATGCTCTCTAGCAAACTTCAGACGGGCCTGGACATGTACTGGCTTAAGCAGGGGGACACGTCTGGCACTGCAGGATTTGAGTCCCTGGCGACGTAGTGTGTTACTGATGGTAGCCTTTGTTACTTTGGTCCCAGCTCTCTGCAGGTCATTCACTAGGTCCCCCCGTGTGGTTCTGGGATTTTTGCTCACCGTTCTTGTGATCATTTTGACCCCACGGGGTGAGATCTTGCGTGGAGCCCCAGATCAAGGGAGATTATCAGTGGTCTTGTATGTCTTCCATTTTCTAATAATTGCTCCCACAGTTGATTTCTTCACACCAAGCTGCTTACCTATTGCAGATTCAGTCTTCCCAGCCTGGTGCAGGTCTACAATTTTGTTTCTGGTGTCCTTTGACAGTTCTTTGGTCTTGGCCATAGTGGAGTTTGGAGTGTGACTGTTTGAGGTTGTGGACAGGTGTCTTTTATACTGATAACGAGTTCAAACAGGTGCCATTAATACAGGTAACGAGTGGAGGACAGAGGAGCCTCTTAAAGAAGTAGTTACAGGTCTGTGAGAGCCAGAAATCTTGCTTGATTGTAGGTGACCAAATACTTGTTTTACAGAGGAATTTACCAATTAATTCATTAAAAATCCTACAATGTGATTTCCTGGATTCTTTCCCCCCATCCTGTCTCTCATAGTTGAAGTGTACCTATAATGAAAATTACAGGCCTCTCTCATCTTTTTAAGTGGGAGAACTTGCACAATTGGTGGCTGACTAAATGCTTTTTTGCCCCACTGTATGTATCTCCCTGTAGCTGAGGGAGGACAAGGCCTCATGGACGTTCCATTAAGAATTGCTGCCGTCAGACTGCAAACAGCGCAGAGGCTACTTTATGGCTGCGGTTATTGCTGGCTGGCATCTGCTCAGCTGCTCCTGAGGAAGGCTGGCTGGCTAAGACTGGACAAACAGCTGTTTCTTCTAAAGACCTCTGAAGTTGACCTGACTGGAATAACACCTTTCTACAACGCGGTGCTTGATGCATGGCGGACGTTCAAGACCACACGGACCACGGACCTCAGACCTGGTTTGTGGATCTTCGAGGAGCCGCTGTTATACAATGACTTCTTTACATCTGGCATGCTTTCTTCCACATCACTCTGCACCAAGTTCGTCAAGGCTGGTATTATCAAACTGGGCCACCTCATAAGAACATCTCCGGAGAGCCTTGGTGGAGTCATCGGTGTCAGGTCTTCCAGGGTGCTAAAGAAGATAGTGGACGAGGTCTGGCAATCCCTGTCTGTACTCCTCAGGGTGTACGCCCAGGACCGTACCCTGGTTGACCTATGGCATGAGGACCATGAGTACATCTTTCCTGCACTAAGCGTGAGGCCTCCGACTGAAGAGTGGCGAGAGGAGAGAGGGCTGCTTCTGTCCCTGAAAACACCGGTGCTGGGCAACTTCAGCTCATGTGGGAAGATGCAGCTCTACTACAGCTGCATAAAGGTACTGAACTTCCGCTCTTTGGTCGGAGTCAGGGAGTCGAGGTGGGCCCAGGTTTTTGCTCCAGAATGCACCCCTAAAGGCTGCTGGAGGACTCTGTACAAGCCGCCCATCGAGAAACGGATGGCTGACCTCCAGTGGAGGATCATACATGAGCGATAGCCACAAACAGACACAGGGCTCACCTGGATCCCAGTACTGGGGAGGACTGTCCCTTCTGTCACCAACAAGAAACCCTAGAACACTTGGTGTCTCTTTGTCCTCGGCTAGTGGACCTATTTAAGACGTTGCAAGAGTGGGTGGAACACCTAGGGGAGAAATTTTCCTTCCCTTTGTTTGTCTTTGGGCTGAAATACACAGTCAGGAAAAGACAGACTCAGGTTTTAATGAATTTTTTAATGGGAACTGCAAAACTAGCAATCTGGAAGACCAGAAAGAATCCGGTGCTGGGCCTGGGATGGACTGATGTGGTTCAGAGCCTGAAAGGTTTGGTTGCATCTCGTCTTAAGGTAGAGCGTGCTTTTTACAGACTAACCAATAACCTGGACACTTTTATAGATCTGTGGGGGTTTATGTTCACTTGAAGAGGATGGTGCACTAACTCTCCAATTTTTAATGTACAATTGTGTGCGTGTGAGAGAACGTTTTAACAGAAAAGGTGTTTTTATGTACTGAATTTGATGTTTTTCTAGTAATGACTTATGTACCTTTTTATTTTTCTCCATTATTTGTTTTATTTCTTGTGAAAAAAAAACCATACATGGAACAATGGCATAATTAAAGGTGGCTTAAAAAGTCTCTCTCTCTCCCCCGTCTCTTTCTGTCTCTCCCCCTCTCTCTCTCCATCTCTCTCTCTCCATCTCTTTCTCTTTCTGTCTCTCCCCCCTTTCTCTCTCTCCATCTCTCTCTCTCCATCTCTTTCTCTTTCTGTCTCTCCCCCTCTCTCTCTCCATCTCTCTCTCTCCATCTCTTTCTCTTTCTGTCTCTCCCCCTCTCTCTCTCTCTCCCCATCTCTTTTTGTCTCTCCCCTCTCTCTCTCCATCTCTCTCTCTCCCCGTCTCTTTCTCTCTCCCCATCTCTTTCTCTCTCCCCCTCTCTCTCTCCATCTTTCTCTCTCTCTCCCCATCTCTTTCTCTTTCTGTCTCTTCCCCCCCCCCCTCTCTCTCTCTCTCCCTGTGATATTACAGTAGAAATTATCAGTATTAATAGTTGTAGTACGGGCTCCGTCTCTGTGGTAACGGGAGTTTGTGTGCGTGTTGTGCGCAGATCGCAGGTCATGTGACCCAGCCACTGGTGGACGTGTCGATCCTGCAGCGTTCTCTGGCTGTGTTGGAGAGCATGGTGCTGAACAGCTGCACTCTTTACCATCGCATCGCTCAGGAGATTCCCATTACACAGCTCATCACACACCTGCAAGTGTGAGCACTTACACACACACACACACGCAGACACACTGCAGACACACACACCTCTAACACACATGCACTCACACTACACACACTACACTCATGTCTGTGTCCCAAACAACAGCAGTGTCTTTACTGGAGTCCCTGTTTTCAGAGCTGCTCCTGAAATGAACACTTTAGTATTCAGACCTCAGATGGAACGATACAAGTCATGTGATAGTTATGCATGTGGAGGCGGAGTCTGTCTAAAACAGAGGCGTGTCTCTGTTACGCTTGATTCTGATCTTGAACTGAAGCGAATGTTTCTTGTGTGATATCAGCTCGAGTGAGGAGCAGTGTTTGGTCCAGCGCCACTGGCGGCCGTGCGGGACTGAGTTAGCTGACTGAGCACTGCTCGTGCGGTGACCGGTGGCACTAAGAGCAGCAGTTTTTACTTGTTGTATGTGTTTTTTACGTTGTTTTTTGGAATTCTCTGGCGGACTGTCTATTGGGATATTTTTGACAACCTGTGCCCGCTTAAAGTGATTATAAGAGACTGTCGGGTGCTGTTGGAGGGTGTTGTAGCACGGAAGCTAACAAGGCTAGTGCTAGCTTATACGATTTCGACGATGGATTGTTCATGGATCCTGTGGATTACGGTGCCCCTGCTGTACTGGATGATCGATCTATTCCGTTTATCAAGTGGATACAGCCTCCCAGATATACAGCGGATTACATACCCCAGGGACCTGCTCTTGCAGCTGCGGCTGCAATCCGACCAAGTTGTTTTCACAGAGGAGCTACCGGAGGTGATACAACGTAAACACTCGCCTGGACATTTCACGCTACACCGAAAGAAAAAGGTAACACGGAGGGGGAAGAAAAAGGCAGGAGTCAGGGCTAGACTGAAGCGGGGAAAAGTGAAACATCGGACTCTCCCGTCAGTTATTCTCGCTAATGTTCGCTCACTGCGTAACAAAACTGACGAACTGCAAGCAAACATTAACCATTTGTACGAATATCGGACGGCATCAGTCCTCGCATTTACAGAAACATGGTTAAATGAAAATGACAGTACTGATGCCCTGCACATAGATGGCTTTGGTCCCCCCATAAGGTTGGACAGAGACTCTGGACTGACTGGAAAGCATCATGGTGGGGGGGTCTGCATTTACATCAACACACACTGGTGTTCATCTGTGGTGGTCAGGGAAAAACTGTGCAACACCGATATTGAACTGCTGGCTATCTCCCTTCGTCCATTCTACCTTCCACGTGAATTTCCACAAATATTCATTATCCTGGTCTACATCCATCCCAAAGCGAAAGCTTCTGCCGCTATTGAACGTCAAGAACACTATGAACAGGTTAGAATCTGTTTCTCCAGATGCTCCCAAATTTCTAATGGGTGACTTTAACCACTGTTCACTTGACAGAACACTTAAAGGGTTTGACCAGTATATCAACTGTACCACACGACATGGCAAGATACTAGACAAATGCTATGGTTCTATCCCAAATGCATACAGAGCTGTCCCACTCCCCCCCCAGGCTCTGCTGACCATAATAGCATTCTGCTTGCTCCTGCTTACCTTCCTGTAGTCAAAAGGTCAGACAAAATTACTAAGAACATCAAGCAATGGACTCCAGACAGTATTGATAGATTACAGGGCTGCTTTGAAACTACTGACTGGAATTCTCTTCTGACCTCCAGTAACATCGATGAACAGGTAGACACAGTGTCAGAATACATCTCTTTCTGTGTGGACAGTATAATCCCAACCAGAACTATCACAATATTTCCCAACAATAAACCTTGGGTTACGAAAGAACTGAAACAAGTACTGAATAAGAAAAAGAGGATTTTCTTCACTGGCTCAGAGGAGGAAAAGAAAGAGGTTACTCGTGAGGTCAAGCATGCCATTAAAAAAGCCAAGCTGGACTATAAAAACAAAGTGGAGGCCTCTTTTACCCAGGGGAATCTCCGCTCCGCCTGGCAGGGCCTGAAGAACATGGCAGCTGTGAATTGCACAGCATCAAGTCACAAACCCATCCAGGTTGATGGCTGCAGTGTAACATCTCTACCCAACGACCTCAACTCTTTCTTTTCAAGATTCGAAAAAGACAATACGACAGAGCTAAATTCCATCATCTCCTCACTCCAGCCTGGTGACTCTACTATCACCTTCAGCAGGGAAGAGGTGGTGAGAGCCCTCAAGAGAACTAAAATCATCACTGCCACTGGACCCGACAACATCTGTGGGTGAACCCTAAAGCACTGCGCTGAGCAGCTGGGGGAGGTATTCCAGCAGCTTTTCCAGACCTCCATGAACTGCAGCACAGTGCCCCGGAAGTGGAAACAATCCACGATCATCCCCATCCCCAAGAAGGGCCCCACTAAGGTGCTGAATGATCTGAGGCCAGTGGCTCTGACTTCCCTGGTGATGAAGACGATGGAGAGGATTATTAAAAACTACATCACCAGGTCTGTGGAGCCTCTGATGGAGCCACTGCAGTTCGCATACAGGGCTGGCAGGGGAGTGGATGATGCCAAGATATTCATCCTGGAGACCATCCACTCACATCTGGAGACCCCCAACACCATCGCCAGGCTCCTGTTTGCGGACTTCTCATCTGCCTTTAACACCATGCAGCCACACATCCTCGCTGAGAAGTTAATGACCCGCTTTAACTTGGACTACCGGGTTATTATGTGGGTTATTGACTTCCTTACCAACCGGCCACAGAGGGTGTTTGTTAACGGATCCTACTCTGACATCCTCCACACCTCCACTGGCTCCCCACAGGGCTGTGTCCTATCGCCCCTGCTTTACATCCTCTACACCGATGATTGCAGGTCCACTCAGCCAGACTGTCATCTGGTGAAATTTGCGGATGACACAGTCCTGTTCTCTCTGCTTTCCGCCTCTAACCCACACCATGGCTCTGTACTTCAGGACTTCATCTCCTGGTGTGAGGGAGCCGGTCTCCAGTTGAACTCTAATAAGACCAAAGAGTTGATTGTGACATTCTCCATCAAGCAGAGACAACTGGCAGAGGCTCACACGACCACCATCCGGGGGGAGCCGGTGGAGCTGGTGGAGGAATACAAGTATTTGGGCACAATATTCAACAGTCTTCTGAGGTTTTCCTCCAACACTGAGGAGATCCTCAAGAAGTGCCACCAGAGACAATATTTGCTGAGGAAGCTGAGATCATTTGGAGTGAATAAAGACATCCTCCTGACTTTCTACCACTCTTTCATTGAGAGTGTATTAACATTTTCATTCATCTCATGGTTTCACTCCATCAGCCTACAAGACCGGTCAAGACTACTCACTATCACCAAAGTCTGTTCCAAAATCATTGGACTCCCTGTTCGAGCTCTGTCTGCTTTTTGTGACGAGCAAACCATCCGCACCGCCCACAGGATCCTACATGACCCCTCACACACACTACACTCAGTGTTGGAGTGGCTTCCATCAGGATGCAGGCTGCGCTGTCCACGCTGCAGGACACAAAGGAGGAGGTCCACCTTTGTTCCCACAGCGGTCCGACTCCTGAACACTGACCCTTCCCTGTCCCAACATCATTGTCCAGCCCCTCGTCAGACTGAATGTACACAGAACTGACAGCTGTAGAGTATTCTAATTTGTGTTTTTATGTTTTTATGTTGTCTGATGTTCGACTGCCCTAATGCTGCTCTTGATGCTCTTTTAATTGCCCTGCGGGGACAAAGTGTTTTGAATTGAATTGAATTGAATTGAATTGAACTGTCTGACTGTTTGCTGTAACTACAGTACTGATGCTGAACTTTGTTTCAACTGTAAACACACACACAGTGCAATGTCGTTCAAGGTCAATATTAAACACATAAATATGACACAATTATTTAATAATATCATCCCTTTAAAGTCCACTAAAAGGTTGTTTGTCCTCATGGAGGACATCAGAGGAGATGTGTCCTATTGCTTATCAGGAGGAGAGAATTTGTGTGTGTGTCAGTGTCAAAGGCAGTGTTCTATATGCTGGTGAAAACTCCATCTCAAACACTTCTACTCCAGAAATATCTGGCAACCTCAGAGGCTGAACTCCATTCAGATGAAATTAATAATGTGAATGTGGAGCTCAGAGCGTCCTCTCCAGCAGCTGCACCACCGACTCTGAACACCAGGAACTTTCCCACAGAAATACTGACATACCCTTTGAATACGGCACTTTGTGTGTGTAAAAGGACAACTGTTATAGTAAGAACACTCAGTGTCAGCTGTCCATCGCTCGTGATGATGAAGCGCTTTGCACAGTAAAGTAACACAAACAATGTGATGCCTCCATCATGTCGTCTCTCTGGATCTCCAGACCTGATACTAAGTAGTGCACAAAAGTGCCACTGATCTGACGGGGATGGAAGTTGCCCCACAATGACCACTGACTTGCCGAGTGATGCCACCCATTGGCCATTTGAGTGGCTCTTCTGCGTACCATCTGGTGGTGTGCCATTGACCCAGTTGGGTTCATCTGCTATACTGCACCGAAAAGTGCCCTGCTGCCAGCGCCTTATTGGTGATGTACTATTTAACCTGTAGCTGGAACCCAGGCAGGTGCTACCACTCCAGGTCAGAGCGGACCTGGGAGCAATGGTAATTAAGGGGTAACTCCACTTTCCCCCAATGCTCAAGTCCTCCTGGACCTGATGCTCACCACCAGTTGCAGTTTAAAGTCATACCCAGGGCTACTAGTAAGAACACTGTGTAGTGAGGAACTGTGGTGTTTGGGATACAGCTGTGGTGATTATTAGATGATGAGAGCAGCTGAAGAGCGAGATACTTCTAACTGTCTCTCTGATATCAGGTCCAATCAGGAGATTCAGACGTATGCTATTGCCCTGATCAACGCCTTGTTCCTTAAAGCACCAGAGGATAGACGCCAGGTACACACACACACACACACACACACACACACACACACACACACACACACACACACACACCATGTCATCCCTCCATCTCTGTTTCCTATCCTGTTATTTCTCTTCCTTCATCTTTTAATTCTCCATCAATTTTCATCCCTTTATCTCTCTTCCTCATCCCTCTATCATCAAAATGGAGTCATTCTGGAACTTCATGTTCTTCTGTGAGTACTCATCATCACCACCATCACCCAATCGCCATGATCACCATCAACATCATCACCCCACCATCATCACACCATCATCCCATCGCCATGATCACCATCACCCCATCATCACCTTCACCATCATCACACCATCACCCCGTCATCACAATCATCACCCTATCACCATCGTCGTCATCACACCATCAACACCATCATCCCATCACCATGATCACCATCACCCAGTCATCATCGTCATCATCCTCACCCCATCGTCATCACCCCATCACTATCGTCATCACCCCATTGTCATCACAGTTTCACTTTGCAGTGTGTGATGTTATTATTTCCGTGTGTGGATGATTTTTGTGTTTATTTGTAGGATTTACAATATCAGTTTTAGTGGTTGGCTGGTTTTTTTGTTTATTAAAAAATACAGAAATCAATAAGACAAATATCATACAAATATTAACATACGGTCACTGTCAACTACACAACAGTTTTGCACGCGCACACACACACACACAGAGTCTAAAACTAAAGGTAAATTCTAATCAATCTACAAAACATTTTATTTTATATATTTTTTATTTAAATTAATTAATTGACTCTTATCTTCATCTCCATTTACTGCACACTGAAAACATCTTCATCCATATCACCCTGAGGACAAGATATTGTATAGTGGTAATAATTGTGTGTGTGTGTGTGTGTGTGTGTGTGTGTGTGTGTGTGTGTGTGTGTGTGTGTGTGTGTGTTTTTGTGCACACGTGTGCAGGAAATGGCCAGCACTTTGATACAGAAGCATTTGCGCTCCATCATCCTCAATGTAAGTGTTTTTAATTAACTCTTAACACTCACACTAACAAACTTTACTCAAGTGACCAAGGGGACTTAACCAAGGAGACGACATGGTAGTGAAAGTAAGTCTAGGTGTGTACGGATTATTTGGACTGTATAAGGAATCGATCCTGCGGTGTTGCAGTGGATAAAGAGCGGATCGTTCACTAAGCCCTTGGTGTTCCAAATTTAAACATCTTTATTTACACTTAGATTTTTTTAAATTAATATATCGTGTATTTCCAATCTTCTCTGCAGCACGTAATTCGGGGGAATCGGCCGATTAAAGCTGAGATGGCCCACCAGCTGTACGTGCTGCAGGTTCTGACCTTTAACCTTTTGGAGGAGCGAATGATGACCAAAATGGACCCAAATGATCAGGTGTTTATTATCTCATCTCATTATCTGTAGCCGCTTTATCCTGTTCTACAGGGTCGCAGGCGAGCTGGATCCTATCCCAGCTGACTACGGGCGAAAGGCGGGGTTCACCCTGGACAAGTCGCCAGGTCATCACAGGGCTGACACATAGACACAGACAACCATTCACACTCACATTCACACCTACGCTCAATTTAGAGTCACCAGTTAACCTAACCTGCATGTCTTTGGACTGTGGGGGAAACCGGAGCACCCGGAGGAAACCCACGCGGACACGGGGAGAACATGCAAACTCCGCACAGAAAGGCCCTCGCCAGCCACGGGGCTCGAACCCGGACCTTCTTGCTGTGAGGCGACAGCGCTAACCACTACACCACCGTGCTGCCGGTGTTTATTATTATTATTATTATTATTATTATTATTATTTACATTCAAATTTAAATCAGTCAATATTTCAGACTGTAGGAGGCACTGGAGAGACACTTCTGAGTTAAATTGTAGCATTAATAATAATTAACACTCATTTATAGGGGTGTTTTTATTTATTTATAGAATATGTCTTTATTCATTTTATTTATAAAAAGCTTTATTTATAACAGATATATCCTGTAGTGTTGGTTGTTATTATTATTATTATTATTATTATTATTATTATTATCCAGGAAGTAAAAAAGTAATTGAAATAAATTCAAGAGACACGCTGTGCATAAACTCTATACAATATTCACCACATTGTTCTGCTTGATACTTTTAAATATTGGCACCCCTCTGCATTTCATTTGAGAACAGGGTACCTGAATTTGTGTGCGTGTGTTTTCAGGCTCAGAGAGACGCCCTGTTTGAGTTGCGCAGGTTGGCGTTTGATGGTGAGAGTGACCCGACAGGCACTGAGAAGAGAAAAGCTCTTTACACTAAAGACTACAAACTGCTCGGCTTTACTGTGAGTCTCTCTCGTGCACACACACACACACACACACACACACACACACACACACACACACACACACATATATATAATTTCAATTCATTCAATATGTCCATCTCTGCTCATTTTTATTTTATTTGTATTAGATGATAGCATGCAATGACTCCAAAGAAAGAAAGAAAGAAAGAAGAGAGACAGTGTGCTGATGTGTGACGGTGTGCTGATGTGTGTGTTACAGAACGGTGTAAACCCTGCACTGGATTTCACTCAGACTCCTCCAGGACTGCTGGCTCTCGATAACATGCTCTATCTCGCTAAAGTCCACCCTGATACCTACACACGGGTAACACACACACACACACACACACACACACACACACAAAACTACACTACACTCTCATGCCTGTGTTTTACTGTGTGTTAAAACTGGGTTTATGATGTTAATATTACACACAGTTATTATCTGCAGTGCGTGTGTGTGTGTGTGTGTGTGTGTGTGTGTCTGTACATTTAGTGATTATACATTTCTAGGACCTGCAAGGCCAGTTCTTTGCTTTTTTACTGTACCCTTGGGACATGACATCCTGATGTTTCATCTCGATGTAAAACAACTGAGAACATGGCACCTTCTGTTTGAACCCACACATTTTTCAAGTGATCAGAAATATTGGAACATGTGCCTGCTGGGTGTGCCCTGTTAGACTGACTGATTAAATAGCTTATAGCTCTGAAAGTCTGCTCTTGGTTTGAGTCCTGGGCTTCACCTATGAAAACAGATGCAGTTGTTAAAAAGGAAAAACCAACATGAAGACCAGAGAGCTGTCTGTGGGAGAAAAGAGAGACATTTTGAAGCTGAGAAAAGAGGAACAACTGATCAGAGCTGTTGAACAAGCACTGGACATTACCAACACAACAATAAGGATTGTCCTGAAAAAGAAATAAACCACTGGTGTGCTAAGTCAGCCAGTGAAACAACAGCAGCTGATGAAGAAAACCCCAAAACAACAGTCAGTGACATCACCACCAACCTCCACAGGGCAGGAGTGAAGGTACCACAATCCTCCCTGAGTGGAAGACTCTGAAAGCAGAAATATAGAAGCCATATCATAGGATACACACCACTCCTCAGCAGTAAGAATCAGAAGGCCTGATTGGAATCCATGGAGAAATACAGAGATGGTCCAGGAAGGTTCTGGAACCAAGATGAACAAGGTCAAAGTGTGGAGATGGAAAGGATCTGCTCGGTGGAGGTCATGTCATGGCATGGGCTTCATGGCTGCCTCTGGAACAGACTCCCTGATCTTTACTGATGATGGAATTCATGATGGTATCAACAGAATGAATTCAGAAGTTTACAGAAACGTTCTGTCTAATAATTTACACAGAAACGCATCCAGTCTAACTGGGAAGAGCTTCATCATACAGCAAGACGACCCAAAACACACTGCAGCACAACACAGGACTTTTTTTTTTTTTTAACATTTTATTTATGAGAGTTTTATCATTAAACACACAATATCAGAATGAAGGGTATCTTTCAGGATATAACACCTGTGCTGACACCAAACAAGACAATCAAAAAACAGACAAAAACAAAGCATGATAAACAAACAAACAAAAAAAAAAAAAAGTGCATCCAAATACATTCATATAGGACAGATCAAGATTCAATAAAGTCAAAGTTCTAGGCCTGGTAACATATTGACAGTTTACAAACGGGTCCAAGGTTTTGTAGAATGTCTGAAGGGAACCATTAAGTGTGCATCTGATTTTCTCAAGTTTTATATTCTGCATCATATCTCTGATCCAGTGGCTGTGTGTTGGAGGAGTTGCATCTTTCCATTTAAATAGAATTAATCGTCTCGCCAATAAGGAGGAAAACGCAACCACCTTCTGCAGGCAAGCCAGGAAACTACAATGTTCTGAGTCGGGAATTATACCAAAAATAGCAACTAAAGGGGAGGGCTGAATATCATATCCATGTGTCTGAGACACGGTATCAAAAAAGGATAACCAAAAGGGAGCAAGCTTTGAGCATGACCAGAACATATGGTAGATGGTTGCTGTGGTCTGTTTACATTTGTCACAGATAGGACTTAAAATTTGGGAATATTCTTGCAAGTTTAGCCTTGGAAAAATGTAGCTGATGTAACACTTTAAACTGTATTAAGGCATGCCTTGAACATATAGAGGATGAATGAACCCTGGCGAGGGCCATATCCCGGTCCTCATCAGAGAGTGTGACCCCCATATCGTTTTCCCATTGTTCTCGGATATGTGAAATAGAAGGACTATGTCTAGCCATAATGTGAGTGTAAATCATTGAAAAACTACCCTTAGTAATAAAATTAACTTTCATTAGAGAATCCAAACATGTTAAGGGGGGAATACCTGGAAAGATAGCAAATTTTTTACATACAAAATCCCTGACTTGTAAATAACGGAAAAAGTGAGTGTTGTTCAGTTGAAATTTCTGAGACAGTTGTTCAAAGCTGGCAAATACATTGTCAACATACAAATCTCCAGTGCAATGTATACCCTTATGCCATGTCTGGAAGTCCTTATCTAACAAAGATGGCTGAAAAAGGTGATTATTCACTATAGGTGAATGTATGGAGATCTGTTGAATACCCAAACATTTCTTAAATTGTCTCAGAATACGTAGAGACTGGGTCACAATTATGTTCCCTTTGATGTTCTTCACTATTGATGGCAGAGATGAACAGAGTAGAGCAGGAAGTGAATGTGGGTTGCTCGTGGCCAGTTCAATCTGAAGCCAAGCTGGGGTAGCGCCATTCCAATCCTTTAACCATAGTGAGATGGCGTTAAGATTTGCTGCCCAGTAATATGAGCGGAGGTGTGGAAGGGAGAGCCCACCTACAGTTTTTGGTCTTTCCATAAATTCTTTTCTAATGCTTACAGATTTATTATTCCAAATAAAGGCAGATATCATCTGGTTGAATATCTTAAAAAATGATTGTGGTATAAACACAGGTATAGCTTGGAACAAATACAGATATTTAGGCACTATGTTCATCTTTACAGAATTCACTCTCCCAATAAGGGATAATGGTAAAGTAGACCATCGCTTAATATCTTTTTTTAGACTGTTGTAGGAGCGGAGTAAAATTACTCTTAAATAAATTATAAAAGGATTTGGTGACCTTGACCCCCAAATATGTAAATGAGTCTAATGAAAGTTTAAATGGCAGATTGGGACCTTACTTAGCACGTGTGTTGATAGGAAAATACTCACTTTTATCATAGTTGAGTTTGTACCCTGATATGTTCCTAAAGTCTTCCAGAACACAAAGAACTTCTGGTATGGTAGAAGTGGGGTTGGTTATATATAATAATAGATCATCTGCGTAAAGTGAGACAGTGTGTGTTAAACTGCCGCGTGTTATACCTTGGATATTAACATTACTTCTTAGAGCAATAGAAAGCGGCTCTATGGATAAAACAAAAAGCAATGGACTAAGTGGGTCTCCCTGTTTCTCTGAAGAGAAAAATCAGAGGAGATAGAGTTGGTACGGACTGAAGCAGTTGGGTCAGTATAGATTAGTTTGATTTAATAAATTTAGGTCCAAATCCGAATTGATTCAGGGTATGGAAAAGGTGTTCCCACCCGACCCTATCAAATGCCTTCTCCGCATCGAGTGATATGACTGATTCTGGAGATGAGGTGTCAGACTTTGTATAAATTATGTTAAACAGCCGTCTCAAATTAAAATAAGACTGCCTGCCCTGAACAAATCCAGTCTGGTCATCAGAAATAATATAGGGAAGGACTCGCTCAAGGTGAAGTTCAAGAGCTTTTGAAAAAACTTTACCATCACAGTTTGTCAGACTGATTGGTCTATAGGATGAAGCGTCAAGTGGGTCTTTATTTTTCTTTAACAGCAGTGTAATAGATGCCTGTCGAAGTGTGGGTGGGAGAATATTATTTTCCAATGCTTCTTTATAAACTGACAGAAGAATAGGGGCCAGTTGATCTTTAAATTTTTTATAAAATTCAGTGGGAAACCCATCTGGGCCTGGGGCTTTCCCACTCTGAAGGCCCATTATTGAACAGGTGAGTTCCTCTATTGTAAGAGGTTGTTCTAAATCCCTCTTGATACCAGAGGCAATTGTAGGCATTCTGAATTTAGAAAAAAAAAAAAAAGTCAAATTGGTGTTGGTCTGGTTTCACATCCGAAGAATATAGCTTGGAGTAGAACTCTTTAAAATGATTATTAATATTTTGATGAGCTTCACTTAATGAGCCATCAGATAATCTAATCTGTGGAATGACGTGAGAAGCAGTTTTTGACGAAGTTGACTGGCCAGTAATTTGGAGGGTTTATCCCCCTCTTCATAAAATCGACTGCAAGACTTTAAGATTAGCCTCTCCGCCTGGGAAGTGGCTAAGAGATCAGCTTCAGCCTGTAACCCTATTCTCTGTTTAACCAAATCAGAGGTTGGAGATAAGGATAAGAGACTATCTTCCAGCTTTGATCCTGGAAGACACATCCTCAGCCTTGTTACGGTGGACTTTCCTAGCATGTGTACTATAAGCGATTGTCTGCCCTCTAAGATAAGACTTGAGAGCTTCCCATAAAGTTGAAAAAGCCATGCCATCGGTTGCATTCATCTCCACATAAAAATCTATATGCATTGAAATAAACTGCACAAAGTCAGAGTCAGCAAGCAGAAGGGGATCAAGCCGCCATGTCCGTTTTGTTTTCTGAGTTGGAAGTTTTAAAGACATACCTACAGGAGCATGGTCGGAGATCATAATCGAATTGTATGTACAGTGTGTTATCACATTTAGCAGGAAAGGATCAACCAGAAAGAAATCTATTCTAGAAAATGAGTTGTGAACGTTAAAGAAGAAAGAATATTCTCTCTTAGTGGGATTTTTAAACCTCCATGGGTCTATCAGTTTGTGTAAATCCTTAAATGCTTGTATTATCTGCGCTGACTTAGCTTTGATACAGAGTGAGAAGAACGATCCAAAACCGAGTCCAACACCAGATTATAATTACCAGCTAGAATCAGATGATGACTATCCAGATTAGGAATAGAATGTAACATCCTTTTAAAAAAAAAACATCATCATCAAAGTTGGGGGCATAAATATTGTCAAGTACTACTTGAAGTTGAAAAAGTTGCCCCACAACCATTACATATCTGCCATTTGGATCAGAGATTATATTCAATGCATTAAATTGAACATTTTTATGAATAAGAATAGCCGTTCCTCTATTTTTATAATCAAATTTAGAATGGAACAGCTGCCCTACCCAGTCTTTATGAATCCTACAGTGGTCTCTATTACGGAGGTGGGTTTCCTGTAACATTGCAATGCCGACTCCCAGATGTTGTAAGTGAGAGAGGACCTTTTTTCTCTTAACACCATGATTAAGACCCTTTACATTCCAACTTGTAATATTTACAGACATATTAGCTATATGAACCAAATATATCAAATATAATAGTGCCTATCCTATCTAGACAATAAAAAGTAGGCCTATTGCTGGATGCACAAAACAAATAAAAGACAGACAGTACGTTTAACATATAGTAAACCCAATGCCTTGAAATGGCAACCCCCCCTAAACATGTTGAACATTCGCAAATTCTCATTTGCACCTTTCCTGCTCATGAACAAGTGGGTATTTTTAAACATTGAGAACCTCAATACTAAGTAGGATTATTGTCTGATAAACTTAACAATTTATGCTATAGTCTACTGTACAGAGACAGTGGTGGCGACTGTGGGAGAACAGAGAGAATAGGCTAGGCAATTGTCCATGAACTGTTCAATGTTAGCCGCAGTAATAGTGGTAATAGATGATAGAACAGGACAGCGAAACCGCCGACAATGTCTGTTTCTTGCCTATACCAAAACTGAGCTTGAAGTAGTCACATTGAGTCAGACCCGTCAGTTTAGTCATCTTCAGCACGTGGAGAGGAATGGGCAGTGACGTCAGAAACATTACTGCTGATGTACGCGAATGCCTCCGCTGGATCTGTGAACTTCATGCGTGTCTTGCCGTGGCTAAAGTGTAGTGTGGCTGGATAGTACATACCAAACTTGACCTGAGCGGCATGGAGCTTCTGTTTGCATTCAGAGAAAGCGGCATGTCGTTTGTTGACATCAAAGCTGAAGTCAGGAAAAACGTGAATTCTTGATCCGTTGTAGGTAAGCGTGCCCTTCTCTCTTGCAAGGTGCAGGATCTGTTCTTTGGCCTGAAAATGATGTAGCTTTACTACGAATGGCCGTGGTTTGTCGCCCTCTCCAGGTTTCGGGGATAGACTTCTATGAGCTCTATCCACCTTTTGGCAGTTTAGGGAAGTTATTTCCACCAAACAACTCGAAAAGCAGATTAGCGATGAACTCCGTTGGCCACAGCCCCTCTGTGTTTTCTTTTATCCCCACAATGCGGACGTTCTGCCATCCTGTGTAGTTTTCCAAATATGTCACCACCTCTTTCAACGTAGCATTTTCCTTAGCTAGGGAGGCCTGAGATTGCTCCACATCATTTCAATCTTTTATCAAGTTCATTCAGTCCATCCTCTACGTCTGTAATTCTTTGGCCAAATGCGTTAAAGTGGCATTCCACCATTGGATGTATTCTTTGGCATAAAATACGACAACATATATAAAAGGTATCACTAGATAGAGAAATATTTTAGCTTCAAAATGATATATCAAACATAATTTTTTGACAACGACAAGTATATTAATTTTGCGACCAAAGTCACCTACACTTTTAATTTCCGCGCGGTAGTGAAACGTGATGTCATCGGCAGGTTCCCCTTCTTGTGTACCACGTGACGTATCCTGCCTCTCGGATTTGTCCTACCAAGCCTACTGCGCATGCACGAAATCCAGGAGGGTAGGAAAATTCAACAGTAGTTTTGTCCTACCAATCAGCTGGGCTGATAGAAAATCGGTGAGTATTTCACGCATTTGCCGATTTTTATGTTTTGTGCATATTGGTCGAGTCTTTGGCCGAGTCAAATAATTTGTAATGACTTGTTGTGAATAATAAAACGGTCTGCATGAGAACTTGCTAATTGTAACGGCGTCATGTGTTCTGCTCATGCGCAGTAGGCTTCACGCATGCGCAGTAGGCTTGGTAGGACAAATCCAAGAGGTGGGATAACTTTACAGAACACCGACACGTGGTACACAAGAAGGGGAACCTGCCGATGACATCACGTTTCACTACCGCGCGGAAATTAAAAGGGTAGGTGACTTTGGTCGCAAAATTAATATACTTCTCATTGTCAAAAAATTATGTTTGATATATCATTTTGAAGCTAAAAGATTTCTCTATCTAGTGATACCGTTTATATATGTTGTCGTATTTTATGCCAAAGAATACATCCAATGGTGGAATGCCACTTTAAGTGTCGAGTACAAAGAAGCAATAGACGCCCGATTTTCCTTTCTAAAAGAGTCGATTGAGTCTTGTATAGCACCAGCTGACTTAGCTAGCGCTTCCATGCCTTTGGCATTAGCATCCACTTCGGTCACAGAATGTGAAGTAGTGTTTCTCGACGTCCTACCGTCTTTGGCCTCTTTAGAAGTCCTATGTGACATCGTAGAAGTGTTGATAATTCACTTAACATGCGATTTATCAGAGTCCAGGTATAATGAGGTTCTCAAAATATGACTTTTTAAAAGGATTTTGCAGGAGCTGTGGTTGAAGCGTCTACTCCCTTGACATGCTCAAGAGCGCCCCCACATCACAGGACTTTATCAGGAGAAACAGTGGAAGGTTCCAGACTGGACAAAGTCCATCAGCAGACCTGAACCCACCTGAGCAGCGTTTCACCTCCTGAAAAGGAGACTGAAGGGAGAAACTCCCAGAACACACAACTACTGAGAGAAGCTGCGCTACATGACTGGAAAAGAGGAACACAGGAGGAACACAACAGTGTGGTGATGTCACGGAGTCACCGGCGTGATGTGGTTACTACAAACAAGAGACATGCAGCTGAATCTCAAGTGTTATTTACTTTACTTTAAGATGATCTGTTGTTAAATACATCTCGATTTAAATATCAGGGATCGCAATCTGAAATCCTGATCCATCATCTTGTTCATCTTCTGCTCGCAAACCCAAACATCAATTTATTTCAAAAACAAAAGAATTGGCCTTGTGTTCCAATACTGTCAGAGGAGACTGTGTAAGTGTTTTACATCTGTGTATTGTGTGTGTGTGTGTGTGTGTGTGTGTGTGTGTGTGTGTGTGTGTGTGTGTGTGTGTGTGTGTCAGATCGTTCTGGAGAACAGCAGTCGTGAGGATAAACACGAGTGCCCATTTGGTCGGTGTGTGATTGAGTTGACGAGAATGTTGTGTGAAATACTGCAGGTTGGAGAACTACGTATGTAACACACACACACACACAATATACACACAAATAACTTTTATAAATACACACCAAGATAAAGTAAATGAAAAAGTAAATATTGTGTGTGTGTGTGTGTGTGTGTGTGTGTGTGTAGCAAACGAGGGCTGTAATGATTATCACCCGATGTTCTTCACTCATGATCGAGCGTGGGAGGAGTTTTTCTGTGTCTGCATCCAACTGCTGAATAAAACGTGGAAGGAGATGAGAGCCACAACCGAGGACTTCAACAAGGTGTGTGTGTGTACATTCATGTATTCATGTTCATTTTGATGTTCCTTGTAGGGGTTGCTATGGCAACAGGATGAGAAGGTCAGTCCAGATGTCTCTATCCATGACCACAGACTCTGGCTCTTAGTCCCATCACTCTGAGTGTTTCCATCATTCCCGATGTAAGCTCGGAATTCCCCCAGGAGCGCTGTGCAGTCACTTAGAGGTTCCTCTCCTACACCTCCTCCAGGAACTCCCAACTCATATTTGGTTTTTACTCACAAACAGCAGTCAGATTTGTTCTTCCTGAGACTCGAGCTCTCACTGAGGTAACCAGGTGCTTGCCTGCAGATTCCGCCCCCAGCCCTGGCTCTTGGTACCCCTGACCTGGGCAGGGTACACGGAGTCTTTCTTGTACTTTTCATGGGGGTGTTATGGGTGTCTCTCTGATCTCCCCCTCAGATCTGTTCACTGAGGCTGGTTCTACTGACAGCGTTAATCATCCAGAGACACTCCGGGGGGTGGGTGTGGTCATGTGTATATAAATATGTATATATTAAAATAAATGGTGTGTGTGTGTACGTGCGCTCAGGTGATGCAGGTGGTCCGGGAGCAGATTGTGCGTGTGTTGGCGATGAAGCCGCTGACTCTGGATCAGCTGAAGGTGAAGCTGTACAGTTTGAGCTACTCAGAGATCCTGAGACTGAGACACTCTGAGAGGGTGAACCAGGACGACTTCCACTCTGCACCCATCATGTGAGCTCCTCGTACACACCACAGAACCACACCCCCTCTGCAACCACGCCCCCTGTATAACAACTGCCTGTATAACCACACCCCCACCATAACCACTTACTTTCTGCTCCAGTCACGTGAAACTTTTATTTACACACACACACACACACACACACACACACACACACACACACACACCACTCACAAACTGTTTTATACAAAAAAAATCAGTAAAGGATACAAAAATGGTTTCCTGTTTATTTTTTAAGTTAAAGTTGACTTGAGGTGTGTGTGTGTGTGTGTGTGTGTGTGTGTGTGTGTGTGTGTGTGTGTGTGTTTACAGTGAGCTGCGTGAAAGGATTCAGCCGGAGATTTTGGAGCTGATTAAACAGCAGAGGCTGAACCGGCTGTGTGAGGGAAGCTGCTTCAGGAAACTCGCACACCGACGCAGACAAGGTTGATGTTTCACTTTTATTAGTGATCGTGCTGTAGGTTATAGAATATATAAGTTAAATATGTTATACATTTAATCAGTATTTTTAAAATAAATCAATTCTAACTCTTTGTTTTTTCAGAGAAGTTTTGGTTTTGTCGTTTATCTCTGAACCATAAAATTCTACATTACGGAGATCTGGACGAGTCTCCGCAGGGGGAAGTGCCTTTTGAAATGCTCACTGATAAGAGTGAGAGAAAAACACACACACACTTCACATTCTGTTTTCAATCACTTCAGGAATAAATACATTTTTATCTTTTAGGTAGTGTCACTCGCATTACCTTGGTGCTAATGTAAATCTGTAAAGCCCATAGCTACACCTGCTAAAATTAACATCTGAGCAAAATCTCTTGAGAGTCACTGCAAAATTACACCACCACCACGAAAACATCACACAAACTAATATCACCACAAAACAAATAAAATTTACTACAAAATAAACCAAATATCCCAAAACACACAGCAAATTTACCACAAAAGAATCCACATTTACCAAAACACAAAAATTACTACAAAACAAAACCCAACAAGGAAATAACATTTAGACACAACAGCAGTTTGAGCAGATAATCTCATTTCATCAGGAAAATAATAATCCTGGAGTTTATTTGATTGATTTTCAGTTACTTTTTTTAAAAACACATTTTTTTCCCTCCTTGTTCAGTTCCAGTGTGTGACATTAAATCAGTGGTGACGGGAAAAGACTGTCCACACATGAAGGAGAAAAGTGCACTCAAACAGAACAAGGTACACACACACACACACACACACACACACACACACAATGCAGAAACCTAAGATAAGAAGGATTAAGGTATTAAAGAATATTAAAAAAATATATAACATTGATAATTAAATTAATTGTGTGTGTGTAGGATGTTTTAGAGTTAGCCTTCTCCATTCTGTATGATCCTGATGAGGCTCTGAACTTCGTGGCTCCAAGTAAATACGAGGTTCGTTTATCTCCAATTATTTTATAATTATTTTATTTTATTATTTCTGATGATCACTGGCCAGGAAACACCTGATACATGTCTATATTACACGTGTGTGTGTGTGTGTGTGTGTAGTACTGTATATGGATGGACGGACTCAGTGTGTTAATGGGGAAGGAGATGTGCAGTGATTTGACCCGCAGTGACCTCGATACTCTCATTAGCATGGAGATGAAGCTCCGCCTCCTGGACCTGGAGAATATTAGCATACCTGAGGCTCCACCCCCTATTCCCAAAGAGCCCAGCACCTACAACTTCACCTACAACTACGGCTGAGTGTGTGTGTGTGTTTGTGCATCATGGCCTTTTATTAGCTGGTATAAAAGTCTTGTTTTCGCGCTGCTGCTTTTTCTGATCAAATTTTTATGTTAGCATCACCTGCATAAGAATATTATGGGATGTTTCCGGTGTTTGGTTTTTCTGTATTGGCTTTTCATTGGCTGATTGTCAGTTTTATACTTTTTACTGCAATATTTAACACACACACACACACACACACACACACACACACACACACACACACCATAATGAAAATGTAAAAGTGTCCCATTCCTGAGTAGGGTGCCTAGATCGACAACATTTTTTAGGAACCATCTTCTAAGGGCCCTTATTTTTGAGACAACAATCCCATAATTCTTTTCACCTGAACAGAGTGAATATGAGGGTTTGTTATAAATGTCTCATAAATTACAGGACTGAATAATAAAACTATAGAAATATAAATGAAATATAAAAAAATTCTCCCAGGCCAAGATCACGAGATGGAAATGTAAATCTTCTCCAGCACTGATGTTCTTTACAAATTATTTAAAACATGTTATGTTTCAGTCTAATCTGTCAATATGAACAATAGTAAATCAGATTAAAGTGATTAAAACAAAAGTGAATCAGATTTAAAATGACAAAGATTGTGTCTTTATATCAGCTATAACTTTGGCTAATAAAATAATATAATAATAAATGTAAAAAAAATCAGTATGTTGTGTAAAACAACAAAATGGAATTAATATTAGATGTTGATATAAATTGATGTTTGTTTATTTAATGATTTCTACATTGCAGTAATTAGTTTTCGTGATTATTCTACAGTAACATAAAAGCTGCAGTATTAGCTCTGCCCACCAGGGGGCGTGGCCCACAGCCTGAAACCACTGCTGTAGAGGCTCAAGATTCAGATTAGAGATTTATATATTTTTGTAAATAATGTGATGTCTGTGGGAAAAGGAAAGAAGTTTACTAATAAACTAATCAAATGTGTTAGAGACATGAATTAATTCTGATTTTGTTTTGAAATGTGTTTGTTTCTCTACAACTTTACATGTTTATTTGACTTAACATGAGTTTTATGAAAATTAATAATTTACAGAATTAAGAATCTATATGATAATTTTCCTTAATTTAATAATGTTATTGTTTGCACGCTGACGCGAGAGTAACTATTCATATATAATAACACTGTGTGACAGTTTTGTGTGAATAAATGCTAATTAAACACACATTCAAATTTAATGTACTGTTTCTCAATCCTCCTGCTGGGAAGCATGTGTTAGGTTCACCTGGGATTGAATCTGGGTCTCTGATGTAATAGGCACAAGCACTACCACTGTGCCACAAGGTGGTGTTATAATACCCAGCTACCGAGACAGAGATGAGGTTATTCAGATCAACAGTTTTTTGTTTGTTTGTTTTTTTAACTTGATTAGCAGGGCAGGAATATCCAAACAACAAGGAGACAATAAATCAGAAGTACAATCCAGGCAAAGGGTCAGTAGCCCGTGTCAGTCAGAATCAGCATGCAATTCAAAGGGGCAGGCAAAAACAAAGTCCATGAGGCAGGCAAGGGTCAACGACAGGAAAAACAAACAAGAAAAACCGCTGAACATAAACTCGGGAACAGGCTTAGTCACTGGGTTTGCACAGCATGTCAACTCAAGGCTGAGCAAAGAACTCAAGAAAACGGGGGGCTTAAATAGGCACGTTAACCAGGTTCAGGTGAATCCAATACAGAGGTAATGAGACCAAACAAAGATATTGGGGACCCCACATGGTCAGAAAAGGAATAGTAGTCACAAAGTCATGACAGGACCCCCTCCCTATGAACATCTCCTGATGTTTCTTCTGGGGCAATCAGGATATCTCTGGTGGAAGTCCTTCATGAGATCTGGGTCCAGAATGTCTCGGGCTGGGACCCAGGACCACTCCTCTGGAGCCAAACCCCTCCCAGTCCAACAGATATTGCAAGCTTCCACGCACACGATGGGAATCCAGGAGATGATCAACTGTGTAAACTGGCTCATCATCAATGATTCTAGGGGGTGGTGGGGGTCTGGTTGTAGGAGCCAGTGGGCTGGTGATAACAGGTCATAGACAGGAAATGTGGAAGGTGGGATTAATATGCATGGCCTGGAGAAGTTGAAGACAATAGGAGACTGGATTAATCCTCCTCAAGAGTTTGAAGGGTCCCACGAATCATGGAGCCAGCTTGCAGGACTCTACCTGCAGGGGAAGGTCTCGTGTTGACAGCCAGACTCTTTGCCCAGGATGTCATGATGGAGCAAGTCTGCGATGGTGGTTGGATTGGAGCTGGTATCATTATGCAGACCTCTGAAGAGCTGACCGGACCTTGCGCCAGACGTGTCTGCACTGTTGGACAAAGCTCTGGGCTGAAGGGACCCCGACATCTGGCTCTTGGTCTGGGAACAGTGGAGGCTGAAACCCGACCTGGCACTTGAAAGGTGAGAGACCTGTAAAAGAGCAACACGGGGTAAGGAGCATATTCCGCCCAGCTGACATACCTGTTCCAGGATGAAGGGTTAGTGGAGGCCAAGCCTCAGAGTGTGGTCTCCAGGTCTTGGTTAAACCTCTCTGTCTGTTCATTAGACTCTGGGTGGCAACCAGAGGAGGGGCTGATAGTGGCCCCAGTCAGCTTGCAGAAGGCCTTCCAGAACTGTGAAGTGATGAATTGGGGCCTGCGATCAGATAGAATTCCAGGAGAAGGCCAGAAATACTGAACACTTGGTGACACACAATCTCAGCAGTCTCATGAGCAGAAGGGAGTTTGGGTAATGGGACAAAATGGCAGGCCTTGGAAAAACAGTCTACAATAACCAAAATGACTGTGTTTCCTGGGGGGAGACCTCTAATGAAGTCCATGGAGATGTGGGACCAGGGCCGTTTGGGTATAGGTGGGGGGTCTTGTTTTGGGGGGGGGGAAACAGGGCAAGCAGCAACAAAGGACTTGACATCTCCATTCATCCCAGGCCACCAGAATTGCCTCTTGACAAACTCCAGTGTCCTGCTTGTGTCGGAATGGTTAGTCAGCAATGAGGAATGCCCCCATTGTAGATCCTGGGAGCACACTGAGGTTGGGAAAAAAGTTGTCCTGATGGTCCATTACCAGGATCTGGCTCCCTCTGCTGGGCTTGTTGCATTGCCATCTCCATTCCCCAATGTACAGGAGCCACAATCTTGGAGTCAGGACAGATGGTTGCTGGTGTGTTCTCACAGTCTGTGTTCTGAAAAAGCCTGGACAAAGCATCTGGTTTTTGATTCTTAGAGCCACGGCAATAAGACAACATAAAATCTAAATAATCAAAAAAACAAAGGCCCAACTTGCCTGCTGAGGGTTGAGATGTTTGGCTTTCTGCATATGCTCCAAATTTTTGTGGTCCATCCACACCAGGAAAGGATGCTGGTCCCCTTCAAGCCAATGCCACCATTCTTCCAAGGCCAGTTTGATTGGCAGGAGTTCTCCATCACCCACATCATAGTTTCTCTCAGCAGACAGGTGAGAAGAGAAGGCGGCACAAGGGTGGAGCTTGCAGTCTGGAGGACACTGGGAGAGAACCGCACCCACTGCCACATCCGAGGCATCTGCGTCAATGAGAAAAGGGAGTGAAGGGTCAGGTAAAGTAAGGATAAGAGCTGAAGTAAACCTCACCTTGAGATCTTGAAAAGCCCTCTCCGCCTCCAGAAACCAGATAAAAGCACCAGAGTGCTTCTTGGTTAGGTTGAACAGTAGTGCAGCCACTGAGCTGAAATTTCTGATGAATTTTCTAAATTCATTTGCAAAACCAAGGGTGTTGTGGCTCAGGTGGATAAGGCGCCATACCATAAATCCAGGGACCCGGGTTTGATTCCGACCTGAGGTCATGTCCCGATCCCTCCTTGTCTCTCTCTCCCACTCGTTTCCTGTCTCTATACTGTCCTATCCAATAAAGGTGAGAAAAGCCCCCCCAAAAAAGAAATTTGCAAAACCAAGAAAGCACTGAACCTGAGGTGGGCTGAGGCCAGTCACAGACCACTTGAGTCTTCTTGGGGTCCATGCAAAGGTTCCCCCTGGACAAGATGAACATTTGGGCTTCATGAAGAGATGGTTATCAAGAAGGTGCTGGAGGATAGCTCTGACATGATGGACATGCTCATGAAGGGACTTTGAGAATACCAGAATATCATCCAGATACACAAAGATGGACTGACTTAACATATCCCTCAGGACATCATTGATCAGCCCCTGGAAGACAGCTGGGGCATTGGTTAACCTGACTGGTATAACCAAGTACTCATAATGCCTGGTTGGTGTGTTGAAAGCAGTCTTCAACTCATCTCCCTCCCAGATCTGGACCAGGTGGTAGGCAGTGCAAAGGTCTAATTTTGTTAAGATTGTCACTCCTTATAGCAATTCAAAGGCTGAAGACATGAGGAGTAAAAGATAACCGTTTCTTACAGTCATCTTGTTCAGCCCACAGTAGTCAATATAGGGTTGGAGACCACCATCCTTTTTGCCAACAAAAAAGAACCCAGCTCCGGTGGGAGAAGATGAAGGACAAATGATTCCGGCATCTAGGGAATCCCTGATATACTCCTCCATAGCTTTGGTCTCAGCAGGCAAGAGAGAGAAGATTCTACCACATGGGGGAAAAGTTCCTGGAAAGAGGTCAATGGCACAGTTGTAAGGCCTGTGAGGAGACAGTGGTGTGGCTCTTTTCTTACTGAAATCCTCATTCAGGTCATGGTATTCAGAAGGGACTCGGGACAACTCGAGAGGACTAGGAGACTTAGGGATGGAGCAGACACTCTAGAGAGGAGACAAGTAGATTGGCAGGTGGGCCCCCACTTGATCACAGTTCCTGAAGACCAACTGATATGGGGACTATGGTGAGACAACCAGGGAAACCCAAGTACTATGGGGAACTCGGGAGACTGAATAAGGTTAAATTGGATCTTCTCATGATGACTTCCATCTATGGACATAAGACGAGGTGCAGTAATGCGGTCAGTGGTATCTTTTCCCAAGGATAGTCACAGTGAGAGGGTGGTCCAGGTTGGTTATGGGGAGGTGAAGGTCACTGGCTAGGGAGGAATCCATGAAGTTACCAGCTGCACCAGAGTCTATGAGGGCTTGTAGAGTGTGGTGTTGCTGGTGTCCCCAGGAAATCATGACCAGTATACTCAGGCATTCGGTAGAGGCTGTGGGGGTAAAGGTCACTCCCATCACAGTACTCCTCCTCCTGGATGGGACTGCACATACACACACACACACACACACACACACACACACATATACACATTATATATATATGTGTGTGTGTGTTAAACATGAGCTTTAATAATGTTTTATACTGAAATAATCATTATTGATCTGAATTGCTGTGAGATTACATTTTGTGGCCCTCACTGCTGCTGCGGTGAGAACACAGACACACAACCCAGGTCTCAGTGAAATGAGTACATGACAATTTTAATGAAAATATAAGTTAGGGGAAGTGTATAAGGAGTGAAGAATGCAGTCGGTGTAAATGCCGGTGGGCCTAAGCTGTCCGGTGCCAAGGTCACAGGTGGGAGCTGTCTGCAGCTGCATCTGGGTCTTTCGGTGATCTTCCAGAGGCAGTGAAGGTGGTCGTGTCCACTGGGGAAAAGAGAGTGGCTCTCGTTAGTCTCCTGTGTCGTCTTTGGCATTGGTGAGATGCCCTAAGCAGAGAAGAGAAGCAAGAGTGAGTCACCATGCATGGAGTGAGCTTCACTAACATCTGTGTGTCACAGCACCTCTTTATACTTCCTTGGCTGCTACACTGATTATAGCGCTCCAGCCCCCCTCCTCCCCCAGCTTTGAGCCTACGGTCTTCCAAGGCTTGGCCCAGAGGCTGTAGCTCCTGGAAAGGCCATTGGCGTTCTCTTGCTGGGTCTCAACTTTATGTTGGACTTGAAAAGAGAAGTCCTGGAGAAGGCCCTGCATACCAGTGGGCTAAATCTCTGGAAACACTGTGTCATGCTGGGGTCCCTGTCCCTGACTCACAGAAGGAGGGAAGAACTCCTACAAATTTATTGGGGGGTAGGGCTGAAACCAGTGTGGAGATTCCAGAGGCTGACAGGGCAGCTTCCTTTCCAGATCTCTCTCAAGAGGCTGATAAGGCAGCCTTCACTCCACAGCTCCCTCCAGAGCCCGACTGGGGGCCCTGTGCTTCTGTACTTGCTCCACTGCTGAGCTTCGAAGATGACCTTGTCACTCTGCTTCCTGACTGACTGTGGGGAGGAGATCTTCACTCCACTTCCTGGCTCCAAGGGTGATAGATAGATAGATAGATAGATAGATAGATAGATAGATAGATAGATTGATTGATTGATTGATTGATTGATTGATTGATTACTTTACTAATCCCCAAAGGGAAACTGCAGTATTGCAGCAGTAAATTCATATGAAACACAAAACACACAGACTCGCACAAAACAGACAATGAGGTAAGTTAATGTATAAGTACTTATACTACTAGATAAGGAATAGACTAATTTCTTACACACTCTGTTTCCTGACTTTGGGGATGATGTCATCACTCTGCCTCCTGGCTTTGAGGATGACTTTGCCCATGCCTATGCCTAAACCCATGTCTGAACCCATTCCTATGCCTGAGTCCATGCCCAAGTCCATGTCCGTACCTACACCTGTATCTGAACCCATGTACAGACTGATGCCTGAGCCTGCGCCTAGTCCTGTACCAGGGGCCAATATAGCGGGCCCCAGCATCACACTTTTGCCAAAGCCCAAGGGGGTAATAATCAGTGCCATGCCCAGGGGCCCAGGCCTACCTATTAAGTGCCTTGATGGGCACTTTACTTTGTTTACTTGTGCTTTTAATAAACAGTGTTAGTGCAAATACATCCTGCCTCCTTCCCTAATATAACATTTTGTAGATTATGTTTTAATGATTAATAGACTAACTTACATTTGCTCTGTTAATCTTTTATTACATTTCAGTTAAAAGGAGAAAAAAGTTTTAGATTCTGGAGTCCTGGAAACAGAGTGCACTACATAATGGACATGATTCAGTGTAATAACTAGGGATTAGGGTGTAGTGAGTATGGGGAAGTATATGGGATAGTGAATAGGGAGTAGTGAGTGATTTAAGACACAGCATGAGATTGATTGTGTCAGTGGTTTACAGTAAAAGTGCTGGGAGCCGGAAACACACTTCACTCAGTGCTAAATATACACGCATATTAAAATACACTCTCTCTCTCTCTCTCTCTCTCTCTCTCTCTCTCTCTCTCTCTCTCACACACACACACTTTAGAGAGAGTCACTTTAGAGATTTTCTACTCTTTATTCTCCAAACTACAAAAACGCCGCAGCGCCACAATGAATTCCAACTGAAATTCATTTAACTTCATAATTGTTGTGTTTCAGATGCTGCCTGTGAGGAGAAATCAGACATTCATTCAAGTGTGTGTGTGTGTTTCAGCATTTGTTATCAGTATCTTTATTGTGTTTGCCTGGAAAAATGCTTTCATGATTGACAGCTATGTGAGGAGAGGGGGTGGGGCTTCAGCTGTCAGCCCACCAGTGTGAACACACACAGAGGAAATGTGAAGGTAAAGAAAAAAACTGGTACGATATTGAAGTTAAATTTCAATAATATTTATATAAATGGTTTTAAAGAATGCCTTTGATGAAGTTTTTAATCAAGAAGTTAAAATTTTCAAAATAATGTTTATTTTATTCAGTTTATTCACTTTAACACTCACGAGTGTTTTTTAGTCATATTTTTCACAGAGCAGAGTGTTCAAATTTAATTCTAAATAAATAAAGATTACAAACGCTGACTGTATATTTCTCTCAATTCCCACAGTTTAGAATTGGATTTTTAAAACTTATTTTAAAAAAAAATCCTTTTGAATCATTTTAGGGGTGGGGTTATGATGAGGGATGGGGTTATGATGAGAGGTGGGATTATGATGAGGGGTGGGGTTATGATGAGGGGTGGGGTTATGATGAGACCAGAACTTGTGCCTGCAGCTTTTTCAGGATGTCTCAGTGAAGATGGCGCTGAGTACTGAGGTCACATCACTTCTGCTTAAATTCACATTTTGTTCTTTTGTTCTCTTTTATAATCACATTTTCCGCTTCATGCTCTTTGTGTGCTCTTTTTGTGCTCTGTGTATTCCTCTCATATTTTCACTCAAAGACAAACTGAAACACAGACTGATATTTTTATTTTATTGGTTTGTCTCTCAGCAGATTTTGTGGAATTCCTCATCATCAGTCATAATAATGAAAATTTGCCTAATAATGTAATATGCTAGTGTGTTGTTTTTCCTCCTAAATATAACAACTAAACATTATGATTTGTGACTATCTGCATAATGAATCTACTTTTATATTTTTTATATTTATGGAAAAGTACATTACTGTTACCTTAACATTAAAAATCTTACAATGAGAACTATGATCATCTTCACACAGCTCCTTTTAACAGGAGTTTCAGCGTCTTGCTAAAGGACAGTTCCAAACTGAACTAAGGCAACCCTAACGGGACAAACACTAAATGCCACCACAGTAGTCGGGGGAAGTGCAGTTAGATTAACATGATTAAAATGATCATGAATTAAACACAGATTAATGTGAATTACACAATGAAACAGAATGTAGAGACATAAAGTTCAGAGAATGCAGGAATAAACTCCGGTATAAAGAGCCATTCGCTGTTATAAAGACGGTATTTAGGAGATTTATTTTGTTCAAGTTTTTCTTCTTATTTTTTTCTTTTAAAACAAATTGTGCAGAACAAACCGTCAGTCAGAGAGATAGGGAACATGTTCAGTCAACAGTTCTCTCTCTCTCTCCCTCTCTGTCCTCAGGTCAGTGAGATGAACATGATCAGCCTAATGGTGGCGCTATAGCACTACACTGTATGTTTTAGGCCATGTCTCAAGAACCCTGAGACACAAAATTCATTTTTTCACCTGATTCTGTGGCTAATTCCAAACCAAACTGCAATCTGAGCCAGTTAGCTCCGCCCACTTAGATTTTGAACCTAATATTTGAAACCTACTCTTGCAGTGTAGGCTTAGGATGTTTTTTTGGTCTTTATTAATTGGTATCAAATTACTTTCTTTATTGTTGCATGAAACTCGACAAGCAGATTTGTGAAGAGTGCTTCGATCTCACAGCTTGCCACTTGTATTATTATCTCATCTCATTATCTGTAGCCGCTTTATCCTGTTCTACAGGGTCACAGGCGAGCTGGAGCCTATCCCAGCTGACTACGGGCGAAAGGCGGGGTACACCCTGGACAAGTCGCCAGGTCATCACAGGGCTGTATTATTATTATTATTATTATTATTAAATCATTACACCGGTATCAGATCTCAAGTTCAGGGTTGTCCTTATGGATCCCAGCAACAGGTCGCTGAAGGCAATCCACAGTTCTAGCAGTGTGTCTTTCAGCTGTTTATGGTTCAAGCACTTTCCTGAAAATTCTGGCTGTTCTAAGGAGGACAGTTTCCTGAATAAGATCCACTGGGGTGTCCACACCAATGCACTTAAGATTGCTCTACAACCTTCATGAAACTGTTCCCAAGGTCCCTCTTACTACTGGAAGAACCTTTGTGCGAACTTGCCACATTTTACTAATCTCTCTTGCTAGGTCTTGATATTTGTCAGTCTTCTCCTCTTCTTTTGCCCTTACAATCGTGTCTTCTGGGACTGCAATGTCAATAATTTGACAGATCTGCTTTTGTTTGTTTACGACTATCAGATCAGGTCTCCTTGCTTTTACAGTGGTGCTTGAAAGTTTGTGAACCCTTTAGAATTTTCTATATTTCTGCATAAATATGATCTAAAACATCATCAGATTTTCACACAAGTCCTAAAAGTAGATAAAGAGAACCCAGTTAAACAAATGAGACAAAAATATTATACCTGGTCATTTATTTATTGAGGAAAATAATCCAATATTACATATCTGTGAGTGGCAAAAGTATGTGAGCCTCTTGGATTAGCAGTTAATTTGAAGGTGAAATTAGAGTCAGGTGTTTTCAATCAATGGGATGACAATCAGGTGTGAGTGGGCACCCTGTTTTATTTAAAGAACAGGGATCTATCAAAGTCTGATCTTCACAACACGTTTGTGGAAGTGAATCATGGCACGAACAAAGGAGATTTCTGAGGTCCTCAGAAAAAGCGTTGTTGATGCTCATCAGGCTGGAAAAGGTTACAAAACCATCGCTAAAGAGTTTGGACTCCACCAATCCACAGTCAGACAGATTGTGTACAAATGGAGGAAATTCAAGACCATTCTTACCCTCCCCAGGAGTGGTCGACCAACAAAGATCACTCCAAGAGCAAGGCTTGTAATAGTCGGTGAGGTCACAAAGGACCCCAGGGTAACTTCTAAGCAACTGAAGGCCTCTCTCACATTGGCTAAGGTTAATGTTCATGAGTCCACCATCAGGAGAACACTGAACAACAATGGTGTGCATGGCAGGGTTGCAAGGAGAAAGCCACTGCTCTCCAAAAAGAACATTGCTGCTCATCTGCAGTTTGCTAACAGTCACATGGACAAACCAGAAGGCTATTGGAAAAATGTTTTGTGGATGGATGAGACCAAAATAGAACTTTTTGGTTTAAATGAGAAGCGTGATGTTTGGAGAAAGGAAAACACTGCATTCCAGCATAAGAACCTTATCCCATCTGTGAAACATGGTGGTGGTAGTATCATGGTTTGGGCCTGTTTTGCTGCATCTGGGCCAGGATGGCTTGCCATCATTGATGGAACAATGAATTCTGAATTATACCTGTTAGGGTTTTGCTGGGATTCAAACCCAGTTCGCTGGTGTGATAATCCAGCAAACCCCCACTAGGCCACCAGGGGGGATGACTCAAGTGCAGAGGCGTGAGGCAAAAGTAGAGTAGCAAAAAACAGTTTATTTACAATATGTACAATCCAAAAGGGGGTGGCACGGTGGTGTAGTGGTTAGCGCTGTCGCCTCACAGCAAGAAGGTCTGGGTTCAAGCCCCGTGGCCGGCGAGGGCCCTTCTGTGTGGAGTTTGCATGTTCTCCCCGTGTCTGCGTGGGTTTCCTCCGGGTGCTCCGGTTTCCCCCACAGTCCAAAGACATGCAGGTTAGGTTAACTGGTGACTCTAAATTGACCATAGGTGTGAATGGGAGTGTGAATGGTTGTCTGTGTCTATGTGTCAGCCCTGTGATGACCTGGCGACTTGTCCAGGGTGTACCCCGCCTTTCGCCCATAGTCAGCTGGGATAGGCTCCAGCTTGCCTGCGACCCTGTAGAAGGATAAAGCGGCTAGAGATAATGAGATGAGACAATCCAAAAGGTGTAGTCCAAAAACGCTCAGAAGATATAAGGGAAAAATAAAAAAATCCAAAAGTTCAAAGTCAATACAAAAGCCAAAAAAACAGAAAAGAAGAGGCAAAAATACCAATGCTCTGAACATCCAAAAAACAGTAAATAAAAAGTCCAAAAAGAAAAGCAAAGTGCAAACCACAAAGACAAAGGCAAGGAACACAGAACAGAGGTAACTGGAGTTAAACATAACAGCACAAAGACTCCATGACAAGAGGACTGAACTGAGGGGGTATAAGTACACAAACTAATTAAGGAACAGGGCAGGGCAGGAAACAGGCAATCAAGACAAACACAAAACACAGAACACAGTGGCGACCTCTAGAGGCCAAAACAAACATGACAAGAAAAAGGGAATAACAGCGGCCTCTAGAGGCCAAAACAGTCCCAGTCCTAACAGGACCCCCCCCCCCCCCCCCCCCCCCAGGAGCGTCTCCTGACGTTCCCAGGGTGATCCGGATGGGCCGAATGGAAGTCCCAACAAAGTTCTTCATCCAGTATGTCCCGAGCTGGGACCCAGCAGTGCTCCTCAGGGCCATAGCCCTCCCAGTCCACTAGATATTGAAGGCCCCTGCGGACCCGGCGGGAGTCCAGCAGGCGGCGCACGGTGAAAACAGTCTGACCCTGGAAGATGCGGGGGGGTGGGGGATTACTAGGGGCAGGGGCATATGTGGACGTCAGTACGGGCCACAACAGGGAAACATGGAATGTGGGGTTGATCCTTAGCGTACGTGGTAACTGGAGCCGGTAGGAGACAGGGTTAACTCTGCATACAACCTTGAAGGGGCCAACGTAGCGAGGAGCAAGCTTGCGGTTCTCCACTCACAGCGGAAGGTCCTTGGTGGACAGCCAAACCCACTGCCCAGGGCGGAAAGTGTGGGCAGGTCTTCTATGGCAGTTGGCCTGAGTCTGGTTGGTTCTGGAGGTCTGGATTAGGGTCCTCCTGACCTTGCTCCAGGTCTTGTGACACCATCTCACATATTGGTTGACCGAGGGCACCCCAGCGTCCTCCTCCTGGTCCGGGAACAGAGGTGGCTGGAACCCGAATTGGCACTGGAACGGCAACAGCTTGGTGGCCGATGACTGCAGGGTGTTGTGGGCGTACTCTGCCCATGGCAGCCAGGTGCTCCACGATGTTGGGTTATCCATCGCCAGGCCTCGCAGGGTGGTTTCCAGGTCCTGGTTGAGCCTCTCCGTCTGGCCATTGGACTGGGGGTGGAACCCAGAGGAGAGGCTGGCAGTGGCCCCGATGAGCTTGCAGAAGCCGTGCCACACTCGAGAGGAGAACTGGGGCCCCCGGTCAGAGACGATGTCCTGTGGGAGACCAAAGACTCGGAAGACATGATTAAATAACAATTTAGCTGTGTCAAGGGCAGAAGGGAGCTTGCACAGTGGTATGAAGCAGCAGGCCTTAGAGAATCTGTCGACTATGACTAAAATGACAGTGTTACCTTGAGAGTCAGGAAGGCCCATGATGAAGTCGACCGCCACATGGGACCAGGGATGCCAGGGAATAGGCAGAGGATGCAGGAGACCCTGGGGACGCTGTCGTGAATTCTTGGTTCTGGTGCAGATATCACAGGACAGGATGAATGACCTCATTTCTTTCTCCATGTTCGGCCTCCAGAAGCATCTTTTCAAGAAGTCCAGGGTCCTCCGAGCTCCCGGGTGGGCGGTGAGAGGGGAAGAGTGACCCCACTGGAGAACCTTGGCCCGGGCTTGACGAGGGATGTACAGGAGGCCCAGTGGCCCCGTCCCAGGACCAGGGTCCTGGCGTTGAGCTTGTTGGACGGCCTCCTCAACACCCCAGCGGACAGGAGCCACAATCCGGGACACAGGGATAATAGGCCCAACTTCACTCTCCCTGTTGTTGGGCGAGAACAGCCTGGGGAGCACGTCCGGTTTGGTGTTCTTAGAGCCCGGGCGGTATGATAGGGTGAAATTGAAATGGCTGAAAAACAAAGCCCACCTAGCCTGTCATTGGTTCAGCCTCTTGGCTTGCTGGAGGTACTCCAGGTTCTTATGGTCTGTCCACACCAGGAATGGATGTTGCGCTCCCTCCAGCCAGTGCCTCCACTCCTCAAGGGCCCATTTGACCGCTAGCAGTTCCCGATCCCCCACATCATAGCGGGACTCCGCAGGGCTCAGGTGGTGGGAGAAGTATGCGCAGGGGTGCAACTTTCCTTCCGAACGTTGAGAGAGCACCGCGCCAACACCACTGTCCGAGGCGTCCACCTCCATGATGAATGGTTGGGAAGTGTCCGGGAGGACCAGAATGGATGCCATGCAGAAGCGGTGTTTGAGGTCATTAAATGCCTTTTCCGCCTGAGGGGACCAGACATAAGATCCACCAGTCCTTTTGGTGAGATCCGACATGGGTGCTGCTACGGAACTGAAGTTCCTGATGAACTTGCGGTAGAAGTTAGCGAATCCTAAGAACTGCTGAACCTCCTTAACAGACTTGGGAGTAGGCCAGTCCCGGATGGCCAGGGTCTTGGCTGGGTCCATTTGGAGTTGCCCCGTTCGTACGATAAATCCCAGGAAGGAGACCTCGGGGACATGAAACTCGCATTTCTGGGCTTTAGCAAACAGATTATTCTGTAGAAGTCTCTGGAGGACTTGGCGGACATGGTGGCAGTGCTCCTGTAAGGTCTTAGAAAATATCAGGATGTCGTCGAGGTAGACGAAAACGTATTGATTGATCATATCCCTCAAGACGCCGTTGATAAGGGCCTGAAAAACAGCTGGTGCATTGGTGAGTCCGAAGGGCATCACCTGGTACTTGTAGCGCCCTGACGGGGTGTTAAAGGCGGTCTTTCACTCGTCTCCCTGTCGGATACGGATGAGGTGGTATGCATTCTGTAAGTCCAACTTGGTGAAGATGGTGGCGCCTTGGAGCAGGTCGAATGCTGTGGACATCAGCGGAAGGGGATAGTGGTTGCGCACGGTGATCTTGTTCAGGCCCCTATAGTCAATACATGGCCGGATCCCCCCATCCTTCTTGCCGACAAAGAAGAAGTCGGCACCAGCGGGTGAGGTGGAGGGTCGAATGAACCCAGAGGCCAAGGCTTCCTTGATGTACTCCTCCATGGCCTTGCGTTCTGGCTCAGAGAGGGAAAACAGTCTGCCACGAGGAGGGGTAGTCCCAGGGAGCAAGTCGATGGCACAGTCATAGGCACGGTGCGGAGGGAGAACAGCGGCCTTGCTCTTACTGAAAACGTCCTTGAGATCCCAGTACTCTGTGGGAACTTGAGATAACTCGGTGAGATCAGGAGGCTCGGCAGGAGACACAGGAGAGCTAGAGAGCAGACAAGAGGCATAGCAAGCAGGACCCCACTCCACAACCTGGCTAGTGACCCAGTCTATACGAGGGTTGTGGCGGGTAAGCCAAGGAAGACCTAGAATAACTGGGAACTCTGGTGAAGGAATCAGGTGCAGGGATATTTCTTCCTTGTGACCTTGAGACTGGAGGAAGACTGGAGAAGTTACTTGGGTGACTCTTCCGTCACCTAAGGCTTGGCCATCGAGGGCAGACACAGACAGTGGGACTTCAAGAGGCGCAGTTGGGACATTGATACTTTCGGCGAAGTGGATATCCATAAAGTTTCCAGCCGCCCCTGAGTCTAACAAGGCCTGGCAAGAGTGGACGGACTCACCCCAGGAGATGGAAACCGGGATGTAGATTCCTTGGCCAGGAAGTCCGGGAGAGAGGGTAGGCCCCGTCACAACCCTCCCTCGGCTGGACGGGGCGGTCCTTTTCCTGAGAGCTCGGGACATGATGCTCGGAAGTGACCAGGCTTGCCACAGTAGATGCAGCACTTGTCCCTCCTTCTGCACTCCCTCTCAGATGTGGAGAGGCGAGTATGGCCCACTTGCATGGGTTCTGGACAGTCACTGGAGGAGGTAGACGGGCTCCATGTTGAGGCAGTGAGGCCGGGGAGACTCAGGACTTGGCGGCGCTCTCTAATCCTGTTGTCAATATGAATGGCATGAGAAATCAGTGTTTCGAGGTCACTTGGGCATCCGATAGAGGCCAGACCATCTTTGATGGGGTCAGACAGACCGTGGTGAAAGGCTGAAACCAGGGCAGTCTCGTTCCATCCACTTACTGCTGCGAGCGTCCGGAACGAGATGGCGTAGTCTGCGACACTTCCTCCTTGCCGGATGGACATGAGCTTTCTGGCTGCGTCTTTACTGATGTCTGCTTGATCGAAGACACGAAGCATCTCCTCCATAAACAGCTGGAAATCAGAGCACTCAGGTCCCTGTCTCTGCCAGACGGCTGTTGCCCAAGCCTTACCAGCTAACAAGGTTATCACAAAGGCAATCTTGCGGCAATCCGTAGTGTAGGTGGTAGGCTGGAGCTCAAAGGTGAGTTGGTACTGGGTAAGGAACTCCCGACACTCACTGTGCTTGCCATCGTACCTCTGTGGTGCAGGAAGGCTGGGTTCGCGAGGTGAAGGAGGCAGCATGGCAGGAGACCCTGGAGCAGGAGCAGATGGTGGAGCAGGAGCAGAATCAGGCGGAGGAGATGGGAGCAGAGAAGTCAGCTGTGCCAGGGTTTTCCCAATTTGCTGAAGCAGCACCTCGTGGTGAGCAAGAGTCCGTCCATGAGTGTCCATGGTGGATCCGAGGCGTGTTAACGCGGCCATCATTCCCTGAAGGTTAGCTGGGTAGACAGTTGAAGAAGCCTCTGCTGAGTCGGTCATGACGGAGTCTTTCTGTTAGGGTTTTGCTGGGATTCGAACCCGGTTTGCTGGTGTGATAATCCAGCAAACCCCCACTAGGCCACCAGGGGGGATGACTCAAGTGCAGAGGCATGAGGCAAAAGTAGAGTAGCAAAAAACAGTTTATTTACAATATGTACAATCCAAAAGGTGTAGTCCAAAAACGCTCAGAAGATATAAGGGAAAAAATAAAAAAATCCAAAAGTTCAAAGTCAATACAAAAGCCAAAAATCCAGAAAAGAAGAGGCAAAAATACCAACGCTCAGAAGATCCAAAAAACAGTAAATACCAAGTCCAAAAAGTCCAAAAAGAAAAGCAAAGTGCAAACCACAAAGACAAAGGCAAGGAACACAGAACAGAGGTAACTGGAATTAAACATAACAGCACAAAGACTCCGTGACAAGAGGACTGAACTGAGGGGGTATAAGTACACAAACTAATTAAGGAACAGGGCGGGGCAGGAAACAGGCAATCAAGACAAACACAAAACACAGAACACAGTGGCGACCTCTAGAGGCCAAAACAAACATGACAAGAAAAAGGGAATAACAGCGGCCTCTAGAGGCCAAAACAGTCCCAGTCCTAACAATACCAGCGAATTCTAAAGGAAAATGTCAGGTCATCTGTCCATGAACTGAATCTCAAGAGAAGGTGGGTCATGCAGCAAGACAACGACCCTAAGCACACAAGTCGTTCTACCAAAGAATGGTTAAAGAAGAATAAAGTTAATGTTTTGGAATGGCCAAGTCAAAGTCCTGACCTTAATCCAATGGAAATGTTGTGGAAGGACCTGAAGCGAGCAGTTCATGTGAGGAAACCCACCAACATCCCAGAGTTGAAGCTGTTCTGTATGGAGGAACGGGCTAAAATTCCTCCAAGCCGGTGTGCAGGACTGATCAACAGTTACCGCAAACGTTTAGTTGCAGTTATTGCTGCACAAGGGGGTCACACCAGATACTGAAAGCAAAGGTTCACATACTTTTGCCACTCACAGATATGTAATATTGGATAATTTTCCTCAATAAATAAATGACCAAGTATAATATTTTTGTCTCATTTGTTTAACTGGGTTCTCTTTATCAACTTTTAGGACTTGTGTGAAAATCTGATGTTGTTTTAGGTCATATTTATACAGAAATATAGAAAATTCTAAAGGGTTCACAAACTTTCAAGCACCACTGTATCTCATAATCTGTCAGGAAGCTGAAGTCCCACAACACTTAAAATTTCTCATTCTCCAGGACAGTTTCTGGCCGATGTTCATACCATCACTCTTCTCTCTGCGTTTCCCTGATGGGTCTCAGTGTAACGCCCGCACCACATTATTATGCCATCTTTTATATTCCGTTTGAGCAAATTTCTGGCATCCACACACAACATGGCTCACTGATTCATCTGTGTGATCACACATTCCACACTGTGCATTATCTTGGGTCTTGTCTATATTCGCCTTAATATGGTTTGTCCTTCGTGCCTCTGTCTCTCTTTTCAGCTCTCCTCTCCTCAACCAGGACCCTGTGGACTGGTTTCTCTCAGTTTCTGTTTGTCTTAGAACCTGACCGTACAAGGTCTTCTCCTTCCATTCTGCTATATTTTCAGTTGTTTTTCTATCTTTTTGACCTTTTAGAGTCTATAGATCCTGGAATTGTGTGTTTCCCTTTCTTTGGAGACTCTATGAGCTTTTCATCACATTGTACAATGTAATTTTGCAGTCAGACGCTTGCTTGTTCGACACAATCAGCTACTGATCCCTGTACTTGGCCTCGCCCTCCTTCTCACCTGGGGACATACAGGCAAGCAACACAATCTCTCGGATTCAGTGCCCGGTTCATCGTCAGGAGTGTTCTTATTCTAATATCCAGGTCTTTTAACTCCTTTTTTGTCCAGTTGATACTGTCCCCGGCATACCTGATGAGGGACATGGCCCCCGGTGTTGATTCCTGGTATTGGATTCCTGCCACTCAGTTTGGATCCAGCAACCTTTTGAACACGCCTCAGATATTCCTTGCTGATCTTATCCTTTATTCACTCATGAAGCATTTAATCTGCTTCTGAGACTCCAAGGTATTTATACCCCTCATTCTCTTTCAGTGCTTCGATGTGCTTGTCATCGGGAAGTTGGACACCATGAGTGTGCACTATCACCTCTTTTCAGTATCAGGACAGCACACGTCTCCTGAACTGCATCACAACATCTTGGCTAAAGATTCACATGTGTAGATAAGGGATTCGAACTGGGATTTATCTTTGCTGTACAACTTTAAATTATCCACGTCGAGCAGATGGTTGATTTTTGTCCTTTCCCTAAATTGGGACCCTGCTGTCGCCTTCCTGAGGAGGAGTGTGAGATGTATAAGAGCGATAATGAACAGGAGTGGTGACAGTGAGTCCCCCAGAAAGAAGAAGAAGAAGCCTTTATTTGTCACACGTACACTCAAGCACAGACTTAAGCACACTGTGAAATTTCTCCTCTACTTAATGCACCTGAAGTGAATACACACACACAAGTAAGCAATGAGCACACACACACACACACACACACACAGAGCAGTGGGTAGCTATGCTACAGCACCCAGGGAAAGATTCCTTTTTTGATTCGGACCTCTCCCAAGTTTATAATAATAATAATTAGATATGATTTTGCTTTTTTATATTTTTTGGTCATTCTTTCTGCTTTTTTGTTTTATTTTTCTTTATCACATTTTTTGTCTTTTCTTTCATTTCTTTTCTTTCACTCACTTTGAAATATAAACAAGTAAATCTTACTGATGTCTCACTGTTATTTATTCTCTATTCAGTGGTGTCCAAGTGTCCCAACGTCCTCGCCTGGTATTCATCTGGCAGAGTGTCAACTGGAGCTTCAACTGAGAGAGAGACAGACAGACAGAGAGAGAGACAGAAGGGAAGGGGGAGGAGTGTGCAGGCTATTCAGGGCTCTTGTCCTCTGTGTCCATCACAGCCCAGGGGGCGGAGCTTGTATACACACACACACACACACACTGTCCCGCTCTCACACTCAGCTCAGACTGACAGCAGCGAGTGGAGACACAGACGCACTGACGGACGGCGCCACTGAGGAAGCAGGAGCTCACTGAAGATTTTAGGACACTGCTTTTGTGTGTGTGTGTGTGTGTGTTAGTTAGTGATGGCACTCCAGCTTCCACTCCCGGTGTGTGTGTTCATGTTGTTGTGGTCATGTGTGTTTGGCTTTAACCTGGAGACCACCGATACGCTGAGCAAAGAGGGAGAACGCGGCAGCTTCTTCGGCTTCTCACTTGCCCTCCACACACAGACCTCCCCCCGTTACCAGAGCTGGTGAGCACACACACACACACACTTCTTATAATACACGTCTAGTCACTCTGACTCTTTACACACACACACACACACACACACACACTTCTTATAATACACGTCTAGTCACTCTGACTCTTTACACACACACACTTATAATACACATCTAGTCACTCTGACTCTTTACACACACACACACACACACACTTATAATACACATCTAGTCACTCTGACTCTTTACACACACACACACACACACACACACACACACACACACACACACAGTGCCACTCAAGGCTGTGATGATATATTTGTACAGATACTTCATCCCAGTATATTAGTATTATGATCTATCTATCTATCTATCTATCTATCTATCTATCTATCTATCTATCTATCTATCTATCTATCTATCTGTTGATAATAAAAACAGAAATATTTCTGTAAATTGAATGGGTTGTGTCTTGTTGATTGGGCTGTGGCAGTGTATCAGTATAAAGTTGTATCAAAACATTTTGAGATCACGATATATTGTTACCTTTGTGTAATAAGTTTATATCTCCTGTTTAATCGTAACAAAATATCAGTGCAATATTTCACCATAGTTGTCTTTTAAAAGACGTTCACTCGTTTCTGTCTCACAGTCACAACTGTGACGATGTTTCAGTATAAAAATATACAGAGGCTATTACATGGTGGTGTGAAGATATGAAGTTTATCTTCAAGTGGTGAGTGTATATATCACGAGTGAGGGAAGTGAACGAGTGAAAATATTTTCAACACGAGAAGATAAACTTCATATCTTCTCACCACTGTGTAATGTTCTTTATATTATATGGACACATCCACAAAAATACGCAAGTTAATGAAAAAAATTTAAATTTTGAACCGGTTCGCCATTTCAACAGCACGCATTTAGTCAGCAGGAAAACACTGGGAGTGACGTCATTGGAGTGGAATATCGGGAAATATGTCACTCAGATCTGTGATGTATTTCAGATGAAAACTGTGAGTTTTTCAACACAAAATATCTTCAAGCCAACATGTGATTTTCTTTTTATTGTATCGACACATTCACAAACAAAAAGTCCCCAAATTTATCAAAACAATTCAATGATTTCCTCACAAGTGAAGATTTTGGAAAATATGTGACTCAATAGTCCTGGATGTATTTCATATGAAAAATGTGAATGGTGTGTTTCCCAGTAAAACAATCGTGTGTGTGTAATAAATCACACTATTTTGTTTTTTTGATCTTCACTGACAGACTGTAATAATTACATCTAACACTGTCGTTTACTTTGATTGTAAAATGTATTCCAGCACAAATTCAATCCACTCATTCTGTCAGCATTAAAGTGAAAATTTATCACATCAGCAGAGTGATTCTATAGCAATATATCATCACAGCCCTGATTAAACTCTAATCGGATAATTAAATGGGAACGGATTACATCACTACTGTTGGACAGACAAAAATCCTAATAACAGAAATAACAGAATTGTCTCTCAGTTGGATTGTTGATGATATATTGGTATGATATCGTGATATATTGTACAGCCCTGCACTGATATTTAACTCTGTAGGAAGTGGAACACACACGTCTCGGCTGATCCACTGCATCAGGGCCAGATTTTATTAAAGCTAAGGATAGACAGTGTGATATACTGAACACACACACACACACACGGCTCATTTTTCAGTGCTCAGCATTTCTTTCCTGTATCGACTTTATTGATTGGAGAGCGTAGGATGGCGACACTTCATTACGGTTATGCACCGTGTGTGTGTGTGTGTGTGTGTGTGTGTGTGTGTGTGTGTGTGTGTGTGTGTGTGTGTGTGTGTGATTTACTGTGTGTGTAAAATGAGCTGGTTTGGAGACTGATGTCCCCTGACGTCATACACACTGTTTTATTGGCTGAAATCAGTCACATGGTTCCTACACACTGATGCAGCTCTGCGTCATGTTCCAACATTTTCTTAAATTATTCATATTTTTTAATCAAATTATGAAGGATTTGTTTAATGTTTTTTTTGTTTTAATGCTGTCAATAATCTCTGCACCTTTATCTCATTCAAAATAACACAACCAATATCATGAATATTCATGATTACGCAAATCAGGAAACACCCCCATGACCTCACTAACCTTAGTGAACTTTGCTAACTTCAGTCACAGATAAATAATAACACACTCATCGTTTTCATTATTGTACATTATGACCATACTGTGTGTGTGTGTGTGTGTGTGTGTGTGTGTGTGTGTGTGTGTGTGTGTGTTAGCATCAGTAATGCTAATCTAAAAGCGACATTTATCTCATGCCCACTTCAGGACAGAAACAGAAGTGTATTTTTAAGCATGTTCCACCAACACACTCACTACACTCTCCTCACTGCTCACTACCCCTTCCTGTAGTGCGCACTACCTAGTAATGTAGTTAAGGAGGGAAGAACTGTGGCAGAAAGGTTCTAGTTCCTGTTACAACTCTGGTAGAACCCTGGCTGCAGGTTGATGGACATGGCACAGTGACACATTCACACAGAAATGATGTGGTTCATGAATGGTTACAGAATCATGAAGTAAAATAGGACATAGGGACACTACATAGTCACACTACATTGGAACACTACACAGGGACACTACATAGTCACACTACACATGGACACAACACAGGGACACTACATAGTCACACTACATCAGGACACTACATTGGAACATTACACAGGGACACTACACAGGGACACTATACAGGGAGATCACATAGTGACACTACAGAGGGACACTACACAGAGACACTACACAGGGACACTACATAGTCACACTACACAGGGACACTACATAGTCACACTACACAGGAACACTACACAGGGAGATCACATAGTGACACTACAGAGGGACACTACATAGTCACACTACATTGGAACACTACACAGGGAGATCATATAGTCACACTGCATAGTGACACTACACGGACACTACACAGGGACGCTACATCAGGACACTACACAGGGACACTACATAGTCAGACTACAGAGGGACACTATATCAGGACACTATATAGGGACACTACTTCAGGACACTACACAGGGACACCACATAGTCACACTGCATAGGGACACTACAGGACACTGCACATGGCCACTACATAGTCACAGCGCATAGGGACACTACATCAGGACACTACACAGGGACACTACAGCACAGTGGTGTAAGTGGTTAGCATGGTTGCCTCACAGTAAGAAGGTCCAGGTTCGAGCCCCGGGGCCGGCGAGGGCCTTTCTGTGTGGAGTTTGCATGTTCTCCCCGTGTCCGCGTGGGTTTCCTCCGGGTGCTCCGGTTTCCCCCACAGTCCAAAGACATGCAGGTTAGGTTAATATGGGACGGCCTTGGGCTGAGGTGCCCTTGAGCGAGGCACCGAACTCCCAACTGCTCCCCGGGCGCTGTTAGCGTGGCTGCCCACTGCTCTGGGTGTGTGTGTGCTCATTGCTCACGTGTGTGTGCATGTGTATGTTCACTGCTTCAGATGGGTTAAATGCAGAGAGGAAATTTCACAAGTGTGTGATGAATAAAGTTGTGCTTTCTTTCTTTCTTACTTTTTTTACACAGGGACACTACATAGGGGCACTACATCAGGACACTACACAAGGACATCACATAGTCACACTGCATAGGGACTCTATACATGGACACTACATAGTCACACTACATCAGGACATTACACAGGGACACTACATAGTCACAGTGCATAGGGACACTACATCAGGACACTACACATGGACACTACATAGGGACACTACACCGGGACACCACATAGTCACAGTACACAGGGACACTACATCAGGACACTACATAGAGACACCACATAGTCACACTGCATAGGGACTCTACACAGGGACACTACATAGTCACAGTGCATAGGGACACTACATAGTCACACTACATAGGGATGCTACATCAGGACACTACACAGGGACACCACATAGTCACACTGCACAGGGACTTCACACAGGGATACTACATAGTCACACTACATCAGGACACTACACAGGGACACTACATAGTCACAGTGCATAGGGACACTACATCAGGACCCTACATAGGGATGCTACATCAGGACACTACACAGGGACTCTACACAGGGACACTACATAGTCACACTACATCAGGACACTACACAGGGACACTACATAGTCACAGTGCATAGGGACACTACATCAGGACCCTACATAGGGATCTTTCGATTACGTTCATTATGTCTTATATTGAATATTGTTAGTTTTTTCTTTTTTATCAGACATCTAATTTTAGACATCTAATCTAATAGGGATGTTACATCAGGACACTACACAGGGACACCACATAGTCACACTACATCAGGACACTACACAGGGACACTACATAGTCACACTACATCAGGACACTACACAGGGACACTACATAGTCACAGTGCATAGGGACACTACATCAGGACACTACACTGGGACACCACATAGACACAGTGCATAGGGACACTACACAGGGACACCACATAGTCACAATGCATAGGGACACTACATAGGGACACGACATCAACACACTACACAGGGACACTACATCGTCACATTACATAGGGACACTACACAGGGGCACTACATAGTCACACTACATAGAGACACTACATAGTCACACTACACAGGGACACCACATCAGGACACTACATAGGGATACTACATAGTCACATATGGGCGCTGTGTGAGATGGCTGCCTCTCCAGTAGCTCTGTAGTTTTTAGCTCTTTAAACCTCTTTTTTTCCATCTTTTTTTACTTTTCTGCTCTTCTTACTAAGACATAGTGTGTTTAACTATATAACATGGATATATTTAACTTTAACATGCAACCAGGAGCCAGTTTTCTCTCTTATTCAAGAGAGGAGCTGCTGGCCCTGAAAACAATGGGACGAGCCGGGATACGACACCCCATCCCGGCGGAGCTGAGGAGGAAACCCAGAGGCTGCAAGGCTGGAGCTAAGCTAAAGGCTAGGCTAGCGGACATCCGGCGGTACTACAAACCATCCATTCCCTCCGTTATCATGGGGAATGTGAACTCGCTGCCGAATAAAATCGACGAGCTTTCCGCTCTGAATAACCAGCGGATTTACCGGGAGAGCAGCTTATTTATCTTTACGGAGACATGGCTAACACACCTTGTACCGGATGCTAACGTGGACCTGCGGGGATTCACTGCTGTGAGAGCTGACAGAGACACTAACACATGCGGGAAAAGCAAAGGTGGGGGACTCATCATTTATGTTAACAACCGCTGGTGTAACCCGGGACATATCTCCGTAAAGACAGTTTTATGTTGCCCGGACTTGGAGCTGCTAGCCGTTAGCCTGCAGCCATATTATCTGCAGAGGGAGTTCAGTCACATGATCACCATCTGTGTTTACATCCCTCCGAGGGCAGACGCAGCCGCTGCACGTGAGAGGATTCACTCTGTCACAGCAAGGCTGCAGACACAGCACCCTGAGGCATTTATCATCATTTCTGGGGACTTTAATCATGCTACTTTGGACTCTACTTTGGCTGCTTTTTACCAGGCTGTGGATTGTCCAACAAGGAACAACAGGACAATTGACTTGCTGTATGCTAATGTGAGGGATGCATACAGAGTCACACCCCTCCCCCCACTAGGGAAGTTCAAGATTCACGATTAACTTTATTGTCTCACAAAGTGAGAAATTTGTTCTGGGCCATTCGCCCATGCTGCAGCCACAACACAGAACATACAATACAACACAATAAAAAAACATACAATCTATATGCGCATCCATATCATACAAGGTGCCTAAAAGTGCAAGAAACATTGTGAATTAAAAAAAAAAGTCTGACCACAACCTGGTTCTTCTACAGCCGAAGTACACCCCCCTGGTTCAAAGGCAGCCTGCAACAACTAGCTCCATCAGGAGGTGGTCCCCTGAAATGGAAGATGCCCTCAGGGACTGTTATGACATCACAGACTGGGATGTGCTGCTTCGCCCACACTGTGAGGACATAGAGAGGCTGACACACTGTCTGACGGATTACCTTAACTTCTGTGCAGACGTGGTCTCCTCTGCTAAGACTGTATGGTGTTACCCTAATAACAAGCCATGGGTAACACAGGAAGTCAAAGCTGTCCTCAACAGGAAGATGGCCGCCTTCAGGAGCAGGGATAGGGAGGCAATGAAAGCAGCACAGCAGGAGGTAAAACGCTGCATGAGGGAAGCTAAGGACAGCTACAGGAGAAAGGTGGAGCAGAAGCTGAAGGAGAACAGCATGAGGGAGGTCTGGGAAGGTGTGAAAACCATCACAGGCCACAATACAAAGACCAGAGTCGTTGAGGGGACAGTGGAGAGGGTGAATGAGTTGAATGACTTTTTCAATCGGTTCAACCAGCCCACATCCCCCCCACCCTCTCCCTCACTGCAGCCATCTCTCCTTCTTCCCTCAACACACCTCCCCCCAGTCATCACAGCAGCCCCCTCCTCCCCCAGCTCAACAGTCAGTGCGTTTACATGCACATCCAAATCAAGCTACTGTCGGTAATCGAGCTAAGGGTCCCAGCAGGGGTGCCAGAGAAATCCAATCCTACATGCACACAAGGAAATCGAGCTACTGCATGAGGTACATTGTGCACCCGAGCCACAGGTGGCGCTACACGCCCCATCGTGTTGGTACACTTCCGGTTGTCGTCATGAAGAAGAGCTATTCAAGAGTATAAACAAAGTTATCAGTTCCGTGTTCATTCACTTTAATATATTCAACTCTTTAAGCTGAATGAGCATGAACTCTGTCTCCTCATTGCCCCAGAAGTGCATGTTTCTGCTCGCCATTTTCTCTTCTTCGTTCGTTCGTTCTCCTTGTTCCTCCTGACCTCTTCTGCTGCTCGCTACTACTACTGTTGTCATGCCGACCGAGGCTGTTGTGTTTCCCGCTTGTGGTCTCGTCACTCGTCACTTCTGGAAGGGGCAGTGCTGAAGTAAGTAGCTCGACTACGTAGCTCAATAGGGTTTACATGCACTAAGTAGCTCGGCTACAATCGCATAATCTAGGTCGCGTAGCTCGATTACGAGCAATCAAGTTCGGTTCGATTTCAGCCAAGCTAAGGTGTTTCCATGGCATTTAGAACTTTGATTTCAGTCGAGCTACGGCAGAAATTCAATTTTCTCTATGTGCATGTAAACGCACTGACAGACTCCTCCATGCATTACTGCAGACCAGGTCAGAGGTCAACTGAGGAAGCTTCACCCCAGGAAAGCAGCAGGCCCGGACAAGGTGTGTCCCAGACTGCTGAAGACCTGTGCTGCTGAACTGGGTGAACCACTCCAACGCATCTTCAACCTCAGCCTGCAGCTGGGGAGAGTGCCCACCCTCTGGAAGACATCATGTATCATTCCAGTTCCCAAAAAGAATCGGCCCAGCGAGCTGAACGACTTCCGACCGGTAGCGCTCACTTCACATCTGATGAAGGCGTTGGAGTGGCTCTTCCTCAGCCTCCTCAGACCCCAGGTACAGCATGCCCAGGACTGTCTGCAGTTTGCGTACCGGGCAGGTGTCAGTGTGGAAGACGCCATCCTCTACCTGCTACACCGAGCCCACTTGCATCTGGATAAGGGAAATAGCACAGTGAGGATCCTCTTCTTGGACTTCTCAAGTGCCTTCAACACCATCCAGCCCCTATTGCTTCAGGACAAACTGAACAGGATGCAAGTGGACCCCTGCCTGGTCACCTGGATCTCCAGCTACCTCACTGACAGGCCGCAGTACGTCAGGCTGAAGGACATCATGTCTGACACTGTGATTAGCAGCACCGGCGTACCCCAGGGCACGGTGCTGGCCCCTCTTCTCTTCACCCTGTACACCGCGGACTTCTGCTACAACACGGAGCTGTGTCACATTCAGAAGTTTGCCAATGACACAGCCATCATTGGGTGTATCAGTGATGACAGAGAGGAGGAGTATAGGAGCCTGGTGAGGGACTTTGCTGTTTGGTGCAACAGGAACCATCTGCAGCTCAACACCTCAAAGACCAAGGAGCTGGTCATTGACTTTGGGAGGTCCAGACCAAGGTGACAACCAGTTCTGATCGTGGGAGTCGAGGTGGAGGCTGTGGATTCCTACAAGTACCTCGGGCTGTGGCTGGACAGCAAGCTCACTTATACAGGAAGGGACAGAGCAGGCTGTACTTCCTTAGGAGGCTGCGGTCCTTTAAAATCTGCAGGAAACTCCTGTGGATGTTCTATCAGTCTGTGGTCGCCAGTGTCCTGTTTTACACCGTGGTGTGCTGGGGGGGCAGCACATCCAAGAAGGACACATCCAGGCTGGACAAGCTGATCAGGTGGGCCGGCTCTGTGGTCGGCATGAAGCTGGACTCTCTGTTGACGGTGGCAGAGAAGAGGTCTATGGACAAACTATTGAACATCATGGACGATGCCAGTCACCCTCTGCACACAGTCATCAGCAACCAGAGGAGCCTGTTCAGTGACAGAATGCTCCTTCCCAAGTGCAGGACGAACAGACTCAAAAACTCCTTTGTCCCTCACACCATCAGACTGTACAACTCGTCTCTGGGGGGGAGGAGGGGGAACAGGAGGACAGAGGATGGGAAGGAGCAGTAGCCTAGACTAACAATAAGCAATACCGGACAATGTGCAATATAAAGTGCAATATCTCTCCTGCTGCCGCGCCCCCCCCCTTCTACCCACCTTTCCCCCCTTCCTCTCTTCCCCATATCTTATTCTTTTATATTTGTATATGTAAATACTTAATTTATTTTAATTTATCTAGAAGTTTTTCTCTATTTCTTTTCTCTGTTTATCTGTAATGATGCTGCTGGAATCTTAATTTCCCTGAAGGAACCCTCCCAAAGGGATCAATAAAGTTTTATCTAATCTAATCTAATCTAATCTAATCTAATCTAATCTAATCTAATCTAATCTAATCTACATAGTCACACTACACAGGGACACTACATAGTTATACTACATAGGGACACTTCATCAGGACACTACAGTGCAGTGACACCTCAGAAGTTCACACATTTATTTCACCTTATTCCTGAAGTTTCCTGTCTATGAAAAGAGACACCACTGAAACGCCAGCAGCTGAAACTCAAACCCTTTATCAGAGAGACAGATTATAAGAGAGTGAGACAGATTTCTGTCATGTTTATAAGAGAGTGAGACAGTTTCCTGTCACCCCTCACTTCAGGCTGTGAAAGAGAAAAAAACACACAGAGAAGTTGACATGACACCCAGTGTGAGTCACACCTCACCTTACACACACACACACACCTCCTCTTTAATGTTGGAGTGTTTACCCGTTTAATATATTATTAGTTTTATTTGAGTTTTTATAAATTTCACTCATCAATCTGCAGGAAATAAATATTCAGCACTTTCAGTTTAATTTATAGGAGCTGTGTAAAAACGTGTGTGTGTTTGGAAAAAGACTGGAATTTCATCACACACACACACACACACACACACACACACACACATTTACATGAGAATAAGACAAAGCTCGAGGAATGTAGAGAAAAGCAGAGACTCTCTCTCACCCCCACAGCCCTTTACAAATATTTATAAATCAGAACAAAATTATGCACGATTTATTTATTTATTTATTTATTTGTTTGCATGTTTGTTTGTTTATTAAAATTATGTGCTGAATATGTTAATGTTATTGTTAATGTTAATGAATATGTTAATGACAGGACAAAAGTAACCTACATTATGTGGATTTTAACTTGTATATTTGAAATTTTTAAATATTTGAGTTGATCGTTTATATGTAATGAGAATAATTTTTTAAAAATTGCATTAGTTTTGTTTAGAAATGTTAAAATATAATAAATAAAATAAATATTGACAAAAGCGTAAAAAGCACTTCCATGGTGCATGATGGAGCAGGACACACACACGAAGAAGGATCATTAAAATTCTCCACACACATTAGTTTCGTGAAGTGCCTTACAGTTTTACACACTCTGTGTGTGTGTGTGTGTGTGTGTGTGTGTGTGTGTGTGTGTGTGTGTGTGTGTGTGTGTATTCCCACTTTTTCTGTCAAATCCCCCTTTTCTAATCAGAAAAAAAAAATCTGGTCTCCTCCCTTTAGCTTGTGAATATTTTCCTCCTGGGTAACACAATTCAGCATCAGACTCAACAAAGTAACAGGCACAGTGTAACTCTTGTGTGTGTAACTCTCATGCATGCTACTCTCGTGTGTGTAACTCTCGTGTGTGTAACTCTCGTGCGTGTTACTCTCGTGTGTGTAATTCTCGTGTGTTACTCTCATATGTGTAACTCTTGTGTGTTACTCTTGTGTGTGTGTGTTACTCTCATGTGTAACTCTTGTGTGTTACTCTCGTGTGTGTTACTCTCATGTGTATGTTACTCTCATATGTGTAACTCTTGTGTGTTACTCTCGTGTGTGTGTTACTCTCATATGTGTAACTCTTGTGTGTGTTACTCTCATATGTGTAACTCTTGTGTGTTACTCTCGTGTGTGTGTGTTACTCTCATGTGTAACTCTTGTGTGTGTTACTCTCGTGTGTGTTACTCTCATGTGTAACTCTTGTGTGTGTTACTCTCATGTGTAACTCTTGTGTGTTGCTCTCGTGTGTGTGTTACTCTCATGTGTGTGTTACTCTCATATGTGTAACTCTTGTGTGTTACTCTTGTGTGTGTTACTCTCGTGTGTGTGCTACTCTCATATGTGTAACTCTTGTGTGTGTTACTCTTGTGTGTGTTACTCCATTATTTCTACATTTCATTCCACCTTTTGTCCTTTTTTCTATTTCTCTCTCACAATTTCTAGCTTTTCCCCGACTACTGTGCACTTTCTTTCTCATGCCCTTTATGTTCCTGTTCCACCCCCTGCAGTATTCTTATGCCTCCCCTGGGGGGCGTGCCTCACACTTTGGGACTCACTGCTATAAATACTAACCCAAATAAACAGGGTGTGTATGAGCTGAACGATTCCACATTTTTAAACAGCAGCATGTTTAACAATACTGAAAAATAATGAAACACTTCCTGTGTGTGTGTGTGTGTGTGTGTGTGTGTGTGTGTGTGTGTGTGTGTGTGTGTGTGTGCACGTGTGTGTATGTTAGTACTTTAGTAAAGTATTCTTTCATGATTTACTGTCATGACATTTAACTGGTGCTCCTGTCAATTCAATTAATTTGGAGTTATTATTACTGAGAATTACCTGTTAAACACACACAGGAAGTGTTTCATTATTTTTCAGTATTAAATCTGATGATGTTTCAGGTCGAATGTAAACAGTTTGTTTTTAACAAGTTTTAAATTTTATATTTTCCTGATTTCTGTTTGAATAATTCTATAAGCTGCAGCTGTTTCTGTCCTTCACCTCATTCTGTCCTCACACACCCTGCTCTCTCTCTGTCTCTCTCTCTCTCTCTCTCCCTCTGTCTTGCTCTCTGTCTGTCTGCCTCTGTCTTTCTGTCTCTCTCCCTGTCTCTCTCGCTCTGTCTCTCTCTCATGCTTTCTCTCTGTCTGTCTCTCTTTCTCTCTCTCTCTCTCTCTCTCTCTCTCTCTCTCTCTCTGACTCACATTCTCGTTAAATCAGCTGTTGTTTCCTGTCAGTGAATCCAGCAGTAAAAACAGAACAAAAGCCTCATAGATTAGTTTAAACTCAGTTTCTGCCCTTCGTAGGGTGCCTACTGTTTGGTAAAATGGAGTCTGATTTGAGACACACCCACAGTTATGGGCTGTGTCACAAACTGCCATAATGCTGTACTAAACTGTAGTGTTTAAAAACAGTACATTACCTGTAGCACACACTGTATAGCAATTAGCATTATTAGCTCACCACAAAGTCACACAGGGACTACAGATGAAAATTAGCCTTGTGGCTATAATCTGGCTCAATTGTATGTTGTGCATTGTCCCTGTCAAATAAACAAACAAATAAATAAATAAAACAATAAAGCTCTCATAGTTACCATGACAACTGGACAACTTCATGTGGCTACGTCCCAAACCATCATGGAGTACATTGTGTAATATACTATATGATATATCTCCATTTTTCCCTATTTGCACTCGATATTCCTTATATGGTCATGGTTTCCTGTTCTGATTAACACTCTCTGCACCTGTTATGTATTTCCAACTTTCCATATATGGTCAAAACGTCTTGCAACTTTTATAAAGGTTTCAGGTCATTGGTGTGACTCAGATGAGAGATGTGTGTATTACACTGATATGACTCACTGATACACACTTTTAGCTTTTATCTAATTGAAAAGAGCAATACTGTGAAAATGGGTGTGTCCTGTATGTTGATGGTGCTCCCTTTGTTGAACATAACAGTGAGTTAATTTAGCGGTGTAAGCTAAGGTAACCTCATGGACTCGACCAGTTCGGGTCTCAGTGAAATCGGGCTGTGGTTCGAAACACCAGTCAGATTAGTGATGAAATAACTTGACTCAGTGATTCGTTTGCTCAAATGTAAAATCTGTCTGAGGCAGACAACAAACAGCAACATTAAAAACAGCTCGTTTTTTATTATTTTACATGCTGACTCATACTGACTCATGCTGACTCACTGACTCATGCTAATGCATGCTGACTCATGCTGACTTATTGACTCATGCTAACTCACTGATTCATGCTAACTCATGCTAATTCACTGACTCATGCTGACTCATGCTAACTCACTGACTCATGCTGACTCACTGACTCATGCTGACTCATGCTAACTCACTGATTCATGCTAACTCACTGACTCATACTGACTCATGCTAACTCACTGACTCATGCTGACTCACTGACTCATGCTGACTCATGCTAACTCACTGACTCATGCTGACTCGTGCTGACTCACTGACTCATGCTGACTCACTGACTCATGCTAACTCACTGACTCATGCTGACTCATGCCAAGTCACTGACTCATGCTAACTCATGCTAACTCACTGACTCATGCTAACTCACTGACTCATGCTGACTCACTGACTCATGCTGACTCACTGACTCATGCTGACTCATGCTAACTCACTGACTCATGCTGACTCATGCTAACTCACTGACTCATGCTAACTCATGCTGACTCACTGACTCATGCTGACTCATGCTAACTCACTGACTCATGCTAACTCACTGACGCATGCTGACTCATGCTAAGTCACTGACTCATGCTGACTCATGCTAACTCACTGACTCATGCTGACTCACTGACTCATGCTAACTCACTGACTCATGCTGACTCATGCTAACTCACTGACTCATGCTAACTCACTGACTCATGCTGACTCACTGACTCATGCTGACCCATGCTAAGTGACTGACTCATGCTAACTCAGGCTAACATGCTGACTCGCTGACTCACTGACTCATGCTAACTCATGCTAACTTACTGACTCATGCTGACTCATGCTGACTCATGCTAAGTCACTGACTCATGCTGACTCATGCTAACTCACTGACTCATGCTAACTCACTGACTCATGCTGACTCACTGACTCATGCTAACTCATGCTAACTTACTGACTCATGCTAACTCACTGACTCATGCTGACTCATGCTAACTCACTGACTCATGCTGACTCATGCTAACTTACTGACTCATGCTGACTCATGCTAACTCACTGACTCATGCTGACTCATGCTAAGTCACTAACTCATGCTAACTTACTGACTCATGCTGACTCACTGATTCATGCTGATAAAACTTAAACAATTCACTGATGCTTAAATAAACACAGACAGAGGAACATAACAGTAAATCTGTTTTCAATATCTGATCATCATGAAGTCAGTAATATGTACTGTGTGTGTGTGTGTGTGTGTGTGTGTAAATGTTCTGTTTTGGTTTCCATGTTTCGGTTTTGTGGTTTGCAGCTGAACAAAAGGAATGATTCAATGGAAAGCAGTGACTGATTCATTCAGCTTAGTGACTCTTCAAAAAGATTTGTTTGTGAATGAAAAGTATTTGAGAGAAAGCAGGAGAGAAAACACCCAGAGAAAAGTAATCGGCTTTAATGTGATGGTTATTAAAATAACACGGTAATAAATTGTGAGGTTTTTTGTGCAGATGCTCAGTACAGAAACATATTTAATTTCCTGAGTGTGTGTGAATTCGTGATCAGAGGATCAGTTGAAGGCCGAAGCCAAGTGACATCACAGCGTATTTATTACACACAATTCATTAAACTAAGAGCAGCTGGAAATGCTGACCATAGAATATGAGGGGGAGGTGCGTGCGTGCGCATGCGTGTGTGTGTGTGTGCGCGCATGCGTGTGTGTGTGTGTTAGAGAGAGAGAGAGAGAGAGAGGTGCAAATCTGGCCACATCCCAGTTCACTAAGCAGTACAGTGTAGTGTACTTCGTTCATTTAGAACACAGCCCAAGGGGTCAAATGGCAACATTAAACACCTAGCTATCGTTAGCAAACTGCTGGAGTGAACATTCTCTCACTCATCTTCAGGAAACTCTTTATTCCAGCAGTGGATCTGGAGTCTATCCTGGGAATATACAGTAAACCCTATGCTGGACAATTCTCCCAGGATGTGATGGCAGTCCATCACAGTGTAGTGGACAACAAAAGACAATAGAACACTACAAGTGACAATAGAGGGGATGCAGATTTAGTATTGTGTGGAACCATCATCTACAACCCCAATTCAAAAAAAAGTTGGGTGCTTTGTAAAACATAAATAAAAACAGAACGTGATAATTTGAAAAACATGGAAACTATATTTCACTGAAAATAGTACTAAGACAACATATCAAATGTTGAAACTGAGAAATTTTATTGTTTTTTGAAAAATATCTGTTCATTTTGAATTTGATGTCAGCAACATGTTTCAGAAAAGTTGGGATGGGGCAACAAAAGACTGGAAAAGTTGTGTAATGCTAAAAAAACTAATTTGGTTAATTGTCAACAGGTCAGTAAGATGATTGGATATAAAAAGACCCTCCCAGAGAGGCGGAGTCTCTCAGAAGTAAAGATGGAGAGGGGTTCACCACTTTGTGAAAGACTGCGTGGGCAAACAGTGCAACAATTTAAGAATAACGTTCCTCAATGTAAAACTGCACAGAATTTGGGTATGACATCATCTATGGTCCATATATCATTAAAAGATTCAGAGAATCTGGAGAAATCTCTGTATGCAAGAGACAAGGCTGAAAACTGACGTTGGATGCGTGTGATCTTCAGGCCCTCAGGAGACACTGCATTAAAAGCAGACACGTGTCTGTAGTGGAAATCACTGTATTGGCTCAGGAACACTTCAGAAAACCATCGTCTGTGAAAACACTTCATTACTGCATCCACAAACGCAAGTTAAAACCAGATATAAACAATATCCAGAAACCCCGCCCCCTTCTCTGGGCCCGAGCTCTTTTACGATGGACTGAGGCGAAGTGGAAAACTGTCCCGAGGTCTGACGAATCAAAAGTAGAAATTCTTTTTAGAAATCATGGATACCACGTCCTCCAGGCTAAAGAGGAGAGGGACCATCCGGCTTGTTATCAGTGCACAGCCCAAAAGCCAGCATCTGATGGTATGAGGGGGCGTTAGTGCACATGACATGGGTAGCTTGTACATCTGGGAAGGCATCATTAATGCTGAATGATATAAACATGTTTCAGAGCAATATGCTGCCATCCAGACTAAATTGTTTTCAGGGAAGGCCTTCCTTCTTTCAGCAAGACAACGCCAAACCGCTTTCTGCACATATTAAAATTGCATGGCTCTGTAGTAAAAGAGTCTGGGTGCTAAACTGGCCTGCTGCAGTCCAGACCTGTCTCCCATTTAAAACATTTGGTGCATTATGAAGCGCAAAATACGACAAAGGAGACCCTGAACTGCTGAGCAACTGAAATTGTATACAGACAAGAATGGGACAACATTTCTCTTTCAAAACTACAGCAATTGGTCTCCTCAGTTCCCAAACGTTTACAGAGTGTTGTTAAAAGTAGTGGTGATGCGACACAACGGTAAACACGCCCCTGTCCCAACTTTTCTGAAACGTGTTGCTGGCATCAAATTCAAAATGAGCATATATTTAAAAAAAAAAATCTCAGTTTCAACATTTGATATGTTGTCTTTGTACTATTTTCAGTGAAATATAGGGTTTCCATGATTTTTGAAATGATCACATTTTGTTTTTATTTACAGTTTACACAGAGCCACAACTTTTTTGGAATTGGGGTTGTAGAACGGTTCCACTGAGATTCTAAAACCTTCTGAGAAACCAAAAGCTGCTGAATTTTGCTGCACATTTTCCGTTCTGCAGGAAGTGTGAGCATTACACAGAATAACACACACACACACACACACACACACACACACACACACACACACACACACACAGAGTGATGTTTGTGAAGAGTGTCTGATAAAATGACACCTGAATATCAGCTTGTATTTTATAACAGTGATCATTGTGAGCTAATCTGAGCGTAGCTGAAATTAATTACTTCCTGTGTTAATTTATTATATTATTCATTTTTGTAACATCTCTTTGTAGCTCTGTTTATCCCATTGTGTTTATTCTGTGGTGTTTATTGTGTGTTGCAGCTGAATGTGGGACTCGGACCTGAGCTGTGTGTGTGTTTTTAAAATAGCGCTCCTCAGTCTGAGCGGCCAAATAAGGGCCCAAGCAATGACTCTAAACTAAATATATAAATAGCCATGAAACACATAAAGACCTGCGATTTTCCTCCAGAGTGCACTATAAAATACTGAACTGAACATTCAAACACACACATACACAGACACACACACAGTGACTTGATAACTTTTCAGTGTTTGCAAAGTTAACATCAAACATGGACACAATTATCAGATAATGATGAAACATGTGTGTGTATGTTGTTTCTGTAGGATCCTAGTGGGGGCGCCACGAGCTCGAGGTCTTGGTCACATGCGTCACACTCACACAGGTGCACTGTATCGCTGTCCAATCACAGCCGAAGAGTTTGACTGTGAGCGAGTCAACATTGATGGAGACGGTCAGATTAACACCAAAACTACACACATTTACACACAAACACACACATGTACACATTTAAGTCAAGTCAATTCATTTGGACAGCAGTTTTAACAGTAGACATTGTCACAAAGCAGCTTTCAAAAAATATAGATTTTAAACATATGAATTAATAAATGTATCCCTGATGATGTAGCCTGTGGCAATGGTGTTGAGAAAAAACTCCTTCAGACGACACAAGGAAGGAACTTTGAGAGGAACCAGACTCAAAAGTGAACCCATCCTTATCTGGGTGATAATCAATAGCATGATTATAAATAACTCACTTCTATAACTGTGTCCTATAGAGTCACAAAGTATAACTGTGTAACCAGGAAGTTCATTATAGTTTAACAGGAAGTATGTTTTGTTGAAGTTATAAACTGTTCACTGATGGAGACTTGAGTGTAAAACTGTTCATGACAACTGCAGTCCTGAAGTTATGATGGTGATTGTGGTCCTAAACCATCGTAGCAAAACTATAGGTGTCCAGAGTTGTCTTCTAAATGTGACTTTAGACTGTCCATATGGGGGCCATCCTCCACAGGGGCGATGTGATGAGAACCTCAGCTAGAAGTAGGGCATCAGGATGGATCAGGCAGGTCTGAGGAGCAGAAGAGGTCAGCATCTTACTGGTGTCTCAGGATCGACATGTAACTCGGGGGGGGGGATAGGTTGTTAGGTATGCCCGTTGCCACCTAATGGTTAAAAACAGTGTGCACTGAGTGCAAGCAGGGACTCCAGTGAGACTAACTATGACAGCATAACTAAAATGGAGAGCCAGAAGGTAACACAGGCATGAGGGAGCCTTGGAACATAAAGCAGCAGCCACTACACCATCAACAAACCCGAGTGAGCAAGTGAGTGGGGGGGCAGCAGCATCCATACGTTCCAGTTTACCAAAACACTCCATACCTGAGGACCCTCCAGATCTACTCCTTTACCTCATAAACACTATTAACAAAAGGCTTGACTAAACAGATCTGTTTTCAGCTGAGACTTAAACACTGAGACTGTGTCTGAGTCCCGAACATTACTTGGAAGGCTGTTCTATAACTGTGGGGCTTTGTAAGAAAAGGCTCCGCCCCTGATGTGGCCTTCACTATATGAGATACCAGCAGATAGCCTGCACCTTTTGATCTAAGTAGGCATGGCGGGTCATAAAGGACCAGAAGTTTGCTCAGGTACTGTGGCATTAGACCATTCAGTGCTTTAAAGGTCAATAGTAGTATTTTATAATCAATATGAAATTTGATTGGGAGCCAATGCAGTGTGGATAAGACAGAGGGTGATGGGGTCATATCTTCTGGTTCTAGTAAGGACTCTTACTGCTGCATTTTGAACTAACTTATGCACTTATTGGAACATCCAGACAGTAAGGCATTACAATAATCCAACCTGGAGGTAACACAAGCATGAACTAGTTTTTCTGTGTTGTGTAGTGACATTAAATTTCTTAACTTAGCAATATTTCTGAAATGAAAGGACTGGAGACCAGAGGTTTAAGCTAAGATACATGAAAGGTAGGGTAAACACGTCGCATGGTGAGTGGTAATGCGAGTCTAACAGAACATGGGTTGATTGCCTTCTTGATGAGGAAGGGTCCAAGGAACCTGGGTGGTAGCTTGCGAGAGACGGTCCTAAGTGGCAGGTAGTGCGTGGAGAGCATAACTCGTTGACCTACTCGGTAGGTGGGTGCCTTGGAGCGACATTTGTCAGCCTGCCTTTTGGATGCAAGTGCGGAGCGAATGAGTCTTCTCCGGGCCAATGCCCACGTCTTCCTGCAGCGGCGTTTTAAGAGTTGGGCTGAGGGTATGGCGACCTCCTCCTCTTGGCTGGGGAACAGTGGTGGTTGGTAACCTAGTGAGCACTGGAACAGAGAGAGACCTGTGGCAGAGGAAGGGAGAGTGTTGTGTATATTCAATCCAGCATAGGTGCCTGCTCCAAGAACTGGCATCCCTGGATGCCATGCATCTGAGTGCAACCTCCAAGGCCCGGTTCGCCCGTTCTGCCTGGCCATTGGTCTGTGGGTGGAAGCCTGAGGAGAGACTACAGATGGCCCCAATGAGTTTGCAGAAGGCTCTCCAGAACTGTGCAGTGAACTGAGGATCCTGGTCAGAAACAATGTCAGTAGGCAGACCATGTAGGCGGAAAAGGTGGTGGACGAGTAGTTCTGCAGTTTCTTTGGCTGAGGGGAGCTTGGGCAGAGGAATAAAATGGACGGTTTTAGAAAAACGGTCAATAACAGTGAGGATACATGTGTTGCCACCTGAGTTGGAAAGTCCTGTGATGAAGTCCAGGGTGATGTGAAACCAAGGTTGATGCAGAGTCGGGAGGGGTCTTAGCAAGCCAGCAGGGGGTTGATTGGCTGTCTTGCTCCAGGAGCATGTGTCGCAAGCTGCCATGAACTCCTGGACGTCCTCCTTGATGCATGGGCACCTAAAGCACTGCTGGATGAGTGCCAGGGTTCGGGCGGCTCCCGGATGACAGGCCAGCTTGGAGCCATGACCCCACTGCAGTACCTGGGTTTGCACAGGACAGGGAACAAACAGATGGTTAGGAGGAATGTTGTTGGGGTTACCTTCACCAGGGTCCTGCTCCAGGGCCTTCAGCACAAGCGTTTCAACCTCTAGAATGGCGGCTCCCACCAGGCAGCATGGAGGAAGGATGGTCTCAGGCGGCTTGGACTCCTCTTGGTGGGAAGAGAACATCCTGGACAGGGCATCGGGTTTGCCATTCTTGGAGCCTGGACGGTAGGAGAGCGTGAAGTTGAACCAGGAGAAGAAGAGAGACCAACGGGCTTGACGGGAATTAAGGCATTTGGCAGACTTGAGGTACTCCAGATTCTTATGGTTGGTCCAGACTAGGAAGGGGAGCTCCAACCCCTCGAGCCAGGGCCTCCACTCCTCCAAGGCTAGTTTAACAGCCAGTAGTTCTCGGTTGCCGATGTCATAATTCCGTTCGGCTGGGGATAGCCGGCGGGAGAAGAAGGAGCATGGGTGGACCTTGTTGTCATTGGCCCTCTGGGATAGTATAGCTCCGACCCCTGACTCAGAAGTGTCGCCCTCGACAATAAACTGCTTGATTGGATCGGGTATGGTGAGAACGGGTGCTGTGGTAAACCTGTGCTTGAGTGTGGAAAAGGCCTTCTCTGCTTCCTCCCCCCACTTGAATTGGGTCTTGGTCAAGGTCAGGCCCGAGAGAGGTCCGGCCACCGTGCTGAAGTTGCAAATGAAGCGCCTGTAGAAGTTAGTGAATCCTAGGAAGCGCTGGAGCTTTTGTCTCGAAGATGGGGTGGGCCAGTCAGCGACTGCCTCCAGCTTGAGGGGGTCCATTTGAATCTTCGCGATGATGAACCCCAGGAACGAGACGGAGCTTTGGTGGAACTTGCTTTTCTCCGCCTTAACGAACAGTTTATTTTCTAGCAGGCATTGGAAGACCTGTCGGATGTGACCCCGATGTTCATCCAGGGAGCGAGAGAAAATCAAGATGTCATCCAGGTATACGAAGACAAAGATGTTAATGAAGTCCCTTAAGATGTCGTTAATTAGTGCCTGGAATACCACGGGCGTGTTGGTCAGGCCGAAAGGGACTACGAGGTACTCATAGTGGCCTGTGGTGGTGTTGAAGGCCATCTTCCACTAGTCCCCTTCCCTGATCCTAACTAGGTGATAGGCATTGCATAAATCCAGTTTAGTGAACACCTTAGCTCCCTGGAGTAGTTCAAAGGCTGTGGTCATGAGCGGTAGTGGGTAGCGGTTCTTGACCGTGGTGGTGTTGAGACCTCGATAGTCAATTCAGGGACGGAGTGACTTGTCCTTCTTTTCAACAAAGAAGAACCCCGCCCCTGCTGGAGAGGAGGAAGGGCAGATGATCCCAGCTGCCAGTGACTCCGTGATGTACTTCTCCATGGCCTGTCATTCGGCAGGTGAGAGAGAGTAGAGACGTCCCTTGGGTGGCGCCGTCCTGGGCAGGAGGTCGATCCCGCAATCATAAGGCCTGTGAGGAGGGAGGGACACTGCTTGGGTTTTACTAAAAACTGGCTTGAGGGCTGTGGTGGTTTGGCGGGAGGCAGAACGGAGTTCAGGCAGGAGGCCAGGCAGGAAGGACTCCAGCTTAAGATGGTGCGATCAGTCCAGTTTAAGTGGGGGTTGTGCTGCATCAACCAGGGTAGTCCAACAATAATGGGAACATGAGGGTTGTTCATGATGTGAAGTTATATCGTTTTGGAGTGATTGCCTGAAATCCTTAGGGTGAGCGGGGTGGTGAGGTGAGTGATGGTGGTCAAACCAGTGCCATTGAGTGTCAGGATGGTGAGAGGGACCTCGAAGGCGAGTAATGGGATTCTGAAATCCTTGGCGGTGGAGGAGCAGATCAGGTTCCTGTCTGCCCGAGTCAACGAGTGCCTGAAGATGGTGATGCTGGTTGTTGTGCGTGATAACGGGGAGCAATGGTCGGTCAGCAGGGGACTGATTCCGAGCATTGCCCACCAGGGTCCCTTGATTAACTGGTGGGTTTGTCCTTTTTAGCGGGCAGGCTTGGCAGATGTGTCCTTGCTGACTGCAGTAGAAGCAGGCCCCCGTGTTCCGCCGGTGCAGTCATTCCTCCGTTGACACCCGTACCCGATCTACCTGCATGAGTTCAACGGACGAGGCGGGAGGTGGAGAGAAGTTGCAGCTGAAGCGACTCTTCTCTCTCCTCTGTTGTAGGACCCGAGCGTCGATACGATTGGCGAGGTCCATGAGAGTGGCGAGGTCCAACAGCAGTTCCCGAGATACCATTTCATCCTTGATGACGTCGGACAAGCCATGTAGGAATGCGTTGACCTGGGCACTCTCGTTCCAGTCGCGTGATGCCGCCAACATCCGGAACTCGATGGCATAGTCCGAGGTAGATCAGGGCCCCTGCCGCAGCTCCATGAGCTCCCTAGCCGCTTCCTGACCAGACAGAGAGCAGTCAAATGTTCGCCTCATTTCCTCAGAGAAGTTCTTGAAGCTGGAACAAAAGGACACATCGGCATGCCAGACCGCTGTTCCCCATTCCCTGGCCTTGCCGGTGAGGAGCGTGATGACATAAGCTACCCAGGAGCGTTCTGTGGGGAAAGCCATGGGCTGTAGCTCCAAGATCAATTAACACTGAGACAGAAAAGCTCTGCAGGTACCTGGTTCCCCGTTGTAGGGCTGAGGCGAAGGAAGTCTCGGCTTGTGGTGAGTGACGGTGGCGGGAGGTGAAGAAAGAGGCGGCTGGGTAAGGGTAGACATGGCTTGGGAGTGCTGGAGTTGTGTGGCTAGAAGTTTGAGTGAGTTGGACAGGGTGGCCAGGTTCTGGGTGATCTGCTTGAGTTCCTGTCGGTGGGTCCCGAGGAGGGCTCCTCGCTGCTGCATAGCTGTTCTCAGATGGTTCGGTTCCGCTGGATCCATGTTGGCCAGAACGTACTGTTATAGGTGGTGAGATGTGGTGAGTAGGATCCAAGAGCAGAACACAGACCAGTAAATCCAATAATAAAAAAGATTTAATAGGAGTAAAAAAAAACCCAAAATAATCCAGGAAAAAACTAGGGACAAAAAATGAGGCAGGCAAGGACAAAAATGCTAGCATAAAAAATAGTCCAGACAAAAAACTAGAGACAAAAACGTAGCACGACAAACATGAAAAAAGACAAAAATGTAGAGCAAAAAACTGTGACAAGAATAGGCAAAACAGAGAGCAAAAATCCAAGAAGCAATAATGGCGCAGAGACGACGTGAAAAACCAACGAGACATTCTGGCAAGGTCCCCTTCTGAGAACGGCCTTTTTATACACAGCAGAGCAAACCAGGAAGTGAATGCCGGCAAGATGAAAGTCCCGTCCCGGATCCGGATTAGCGCTGAGCTGGGAGATGATAAATCTCCGGAGTGGAAGTCCGGGGCGGAGCATGACATTTATTATTTTTAAAAAAGATTTGATTACTTCTGGTATTATCTGTTTGAATAGACGTGTAGGTAAGGGATCTAGTACACAGGTTGAGGATAAGATTAATGAAATTAGTTTGATTTCTCTAAAGGGGAGTAAAACATTCTAATTGCTGATCTGATGCAGTTATATTGTTAACTACAGGGTTACTGAAATTATCTTCCTTTAAAATAAATGGTTTGAATTTTATGTTGGATAGTTTCAATTTTGTCCTTGAAAAATTCATGAAGTCGTTGCTACTACATACTGCAGGTGTGCATGTGTCTATCGTGGTCTTTCTTCTAGTTAATTTTGCTACAGTATTAAATAGGAATCTAGGGTAATTTTTTCTTATCTTCTATTAGGGTGGAGAGATACGATGATCTAGCAGCACTAAGAGCTTTTCTATACTTCAGGAGGCTGTCCTTCCATGCTAACTGGAATACTAACAATTTTGTGTGACATCATTTACATTCTAATTTTCAAGTGGTCTGTTTTAAGATGTACACAACACAACATTTACACACAAAAACATGTTTACATACAAACACATATTTGCACACAGAAACACATGTTTACACAAAACAATACACAAGATACCCCAGCCATGTTTGCTTCATGTCACTGTAATAAATAAAAAGTGATTTTAACAGATAGTGTTGGTTTTGTCACAGTGAATTTGGACAGAGAGAGTAAAGACAATCAGTGGCTCGGTGTGACAGTGAAGAGTCAAGGCATTGGAGGAAAAGTTGTGGTAAATATTTCATGAAAATATATAATATTTAAGAATATGTACTCTACATGAACAATCAGAATATTTTAATGGTTGTATTAATATATTATTGTTATTTAATTTAATGAATTATCTGATGACTAAACAAGCTAACGAACATCACATGCATGACACAAGTGACACTGAATCTTGATTGAGATGCAGCTGAGGTTCATATTTTAATAAACATATTAATAATATTATGGGCGGCACGGTGGTGTAGTGGTTAGCGCTGTCGCCTCACAGCAAGAAGGTCCGGGTTCGAGCCCCATGGCCGGCGAGGGCCTTTCTGTGCGGAGTTTGCATGTTCTCCCCGTGTCCGCGTGGGTTTCCTCCGGGTGCTCCGGTTTCCCCCACAGTCCAAAGACATGCAGGTTAGGTTAACTGGTGACTCTAAATTGAGCGTAGGTGTGAATGTGAGTGTGAATGGTTGTCTGTGTCTATGTGTCAGCCCTGTGATGACCTGGCGACTTGTCCAGGGTGTACCCCGCCTTTCACCCGTAGTCAGCTGGGATAGGATCCAGCTCACCTGCGACCCTGTAGAACAGGATAAAGCGGCTACAGATAATGAGACGAGATGAGATAATATTATAAACCATGATAAAACTGTACACAGTCATTTGACTGTTATTGCATGTTTATTTACTTTTATTGCTCTGCAGACGTGTGCTCACCTTTACGAACTCCGGCAGCGTGTTAATCAGGCGTCTGAAACTCGCGATCCGATTGGCCGATGCTATGTGCTGAGCGAAGATCTGAGTGAGAGAGATGATCTGGATGGAGGAGAATGGAAGTTCTGTGAAGGTCGTCCTCAAGGTCACGAGCAATTTGGTTTCTGTCAGCAGGGACTATCAGCAAGCTTCACCCCCGATAATAACTACATCCTCTTCGGAGCACCAGGAACCTACAATTGGAAAGGTACAGATTCACACGAGTCAAGTTGTACAAGGACACACTGTTTACTGCAAACAAACAAAAACAAAACTACAGCATCGTCACACCATGACATTGGGGAGGTGATGCGCTCAGGGTGAAGAGCAGTGTGTTTCTGTGTGTGTGTGTGTGTGTGTGTGTGTGTGTGTGTGTCCTCACCTGTGTTTATGTTCCAGGTGAGATGCATGTTCAGCTGCTCAATCAGACGGTGTTGGATTTGGGTTACTATGACGATGGGCCATATGAAGTGGCGGATGAGAAACAGTTAAATGCTGCGTTAATTCCTCTTCCGTATCACAGCTACCTGGGTACGACTTACCTGAGCCTATGTCCACTTTGTAGAGGAAACGCATGAGCCCTGTCCCCTCTCTGACAGGCACACCCAACCTCCTTCCCAGCTGGGCCACGCCCACTCATAAAGGGCACCTGAGCCACACCTTCTGCATCACCACACCAACCAATCACATTTAAATCACACCTGTCTGTCTCACACCTGCATGTTTTCTTTCTTTTTTCTCTTTCTGTTTGTCCCACCCCTCCATCACCCCTCCCTCATGTTCAGGGCTGTTGTTCATGGCGAACGTGGTCGAGGACATGTTGGTGTATAAAACTCTGGAACCGTCCAAACGGCCCTCGGTTCAGGATGTAGCCCAGAATAGCTACTTAGGTTTGTTGGACAATGTTTGGTATTTATTTAAAATAGAATTGACATTTTGTTTCTCACCTCCTGTGTGTGTGTGTGAGAGCGAGAGAGAGAAAATGGCTTTCTGTTATTTGTTACAGATAATTTCTCATTTACAGAGAAAAACTGAAAATATGTATTCGGACTCATTTTGGAGAATTGACTCATTTGATTCTTTTGTATACTCAACATCATTTTAGTGATTTGATTATTCAGGAAATCACAAATTTAGATTAATTTAATTCAGTGCATTTAAACTGAATTCTGTGAGTTTGATTTATTGATCCACTTCCACTAAAGTGATTCCATTCACACTGATTATTTTTGGGAATTGATTTAGCGAGTCATTCATCGATTCAATCTGTTTATTCATCACGACTGAATAAATCATTTATTTTTAAAATGTTTAAAAATGTATTTAAATATAAATTTGTAATTAGAAAATTTAATCAGTGTGTAGGTGCTACAGTGTTTAGTGTTAAATTGTAGTGTGTGTGTGTGCGTGTGTCACATTAGTGTGTGTAATGTGTATCAGTGTGTAGTGTGTAGTGTGTATTATCAGTGTGTATTATCAGTGTGTAGTGTGTATTATCAGTGTGTAGTGTGTATTATCAGTGTGTAGTGTGTATTATCAGTGTGTAGTGTGTATTATCAGTGTGTATTATCAGTGTGTAGTGTGTATTATCAGTGTGTATTATCAGTGTGTATTATCAGTGTGTAGTGTGTATTATCAGTGTGTATTATCAGTGTGTAGTGTGTGGTCTGCATGTGTGTCAGTGGGTTGAAGGTTTTACGGATGTGGATTTCCTTACACAAGTGGATGAGTGCTCAGACTGCTTACTGAAGACCCATTAACTGTCTAATTCAGTTACTAGCAAGATCTTTGCTAGGGTGACCAGATTTCCCGAGTCTGAAACCGGGACACTTTTGCGCGCGACCGTGCTCTTGCATGCACACCTTTTTTTTTAATGTAAACGTGACACTCGGAGAGGTGCTCTTATCATTGTGTTGAAGCTCACATTTATCAACATCTCACATGAAATAAAACAAACAGGCATTTTGTTCTCTAGTAGCATAGTGGTATACAGATCAGTTAAATTATGGTCAGACAGCAGATGTTGTAAGGGCTGAGAATAGGCCAGGCTATGTCCATAGGCCACATTTACACTGATTTATTTCACCTGTTAGTGAGAACACCAAGAAGAATGCATATGCACATGTAGGCTATATCTCTACAATTGTATGCACTATAGCATGAACTTAAAAAGTAGATATGTGACCTCAACATAGCCTCGGTCAGAATCAACCTTACTAACCATTCCCCACAACTGAATGAATAAAGCAAGAAGATGTGGACAAAAGTGAACACTTTAATGGAAGCTGCAACAAGCTGTTCAACACAGCAATATGGCCAAACTGTCAGAATGGTGTGTTAAACAGAAACAAAAAAGAGACAAGGGACTTGAGAATATATACTACGGAAGCCGAGAGAGGCCCTTCATATAATCCTGTTTTTTATTCACCTTGTTATCCCGAGATAACGACATAATCATGGATTAAAGTTTTCCGTCGTGTAACGAATTTCCGTCAACTGAACTCTCCCAAGGCCAAATGTGAGGTCGGTGCTGATCCGAGGAGAATTAAAATGACGGGTGGTTGGGTAGAGATTGGGTTATAACACTGATGTGTTACAACACCATCAACTATCAGCAGGGTTTATTTAACTTTTTTGTTTTTGAGCCATGCTTTGTGTCGTTCATTTCCTATGTTTGATCATGTTTAAACGTTCGCTGTCTACGGTGCGGCATTAAAAAAACATGCGCTGCCAAAATTGGCAAAATACATTCCCATGTGCTTGGCGTGCTTGTGTCTGACCATTTCTGTTTTGTATTAAATTAAATCTTGCCAAAATGACTTAGTTCAAACTTGGACATATAGAAATAGAGCATGTTAAAAAAACAACACGAAAAAATAAACCCCGGAAAGCCCGCTCCCCTGCTTCAGCCAGACTTGAAGACCCGACGGTGCAATGCTTGCAGACTGTCAGAAGTAATTAGACCTAAATTTATAGCTAACAAATCAGCAGACGCCCCAACAATTATTATTTTCGTGAGGCCAGTGTGTAAGGTATGTTAGAACCGTGCCTTATAGCCTACGTTATACCACAATTTAAAGGATGTTTGAGGAGTTGGAGACTGCGAGCGCAATGATGTTCCGACATGCGCTAAACTTTATTCCCTGAAAATCATACACCAGCGTTCAATGCCCCAAACAGTCAAAATGTCTAGAAGACTACAGTTAAATAATAATCATAGCCTACTAAGTTAAATTACGTCAAAACATCTGTTTCTGGCCTATGAAATGATGGAGGAAAATGAGAACGAACATAAAAAGTAGATAGCAGCCAACTTCACGCGATCTTTTAGGGAACTTAACACTCGTGTTGGCCACAATATTTCTCTTAATAAAATCTTGAATTGTTTTTGAAGTCGTATTCAACACAAAGTAAGGTCAAATTATAATTTTAATTTTAATGTAAGCAAAGATCCAAACTTTTTTCTATATTGACGTCGAGCACAGAGGAGCATGTCATTGTGCTTTCGGTTTCAGCAGCATGGATGCGCTTTACATGAAAGAAGGCACTGATGTGTCTGCCACCGATAAAGGTGTAAAACAAGTGGAGGTGGGCTTGGCTGTATGAAATAGGTGAAAACGGAAAGCCATTTAGTTCATGGTGCAAAAAACTAAACATTCCAGGCGCTTGCATTTGTGTGGTTTGCCACAAAAAAATAATATACGGAAGCAATGGAAAGAAAGTGCAATAAATTGAATATATTAATCCATTAATTAATTGATAATAAAGTTATCAGTTCTAAGTTAACCATTCTCAGAATTTCATCGAAATCCACCCATAACACCCCCCCCCATAAATTTTCAGTCAAATAATTTTTTTTTGCTTTAATCCATGCATAATTAATTCAGGATCTCGAGAAAACAAAACAATTATTTCATGATCTCAAGTAAACAGCTGAGAAATGGTTCATTCAGGTGCGCCAAGAGACTTGTGATATGCTGACTTTGGGGCTATTTCTCATTCTGTATAGACGCAACTTTGGTCATTAGAATGTCTGGAATAATCGATCACCTAATAAGGCAATATTTTGATCAGGGGTTGACACAGGGAGAGATTGCATTAAGTCTTTTAATAAGGGATAATTTCAAAATTAGTCCGCGGCACCTCCGCAGAAGACTGGCCCGGCTTCGTCTCTACCGACGGAGATACAGGGATCCAGCTGAGATCATGAAATAATTGTTTTGTTTTCTCGAGATCACGGAATAACGGTTTTGTTTTCTCGAGATCTCGAATTAGTTGTGTTGTTTTCTCGAGATCCTGAATTAATTGTCGTTATCTCGGGATAACAAGGTGAATAAAAAAAGATTATATGAAGGGCCTCTCGCGGCTTCCCTAAATACACACTCAAACAAAACAGCAATAAAGGAGGAGAGGGGCGACAGCCCGAGGAAAGCCCCCACAGGAGCGCACAGCATTTGCAGCATAGGCTACCCAACTCAGTACAAGAACAAAGCACTTACAGTGTGCGCAGTCGGCTTCGTGCGCATTGTTCTGCACCTCTCGGAGGAAGGGGTAGGTGCCCTGTACATCTTTGGAAAAGGTACATTTTCTTTTCGGCATAATTGCTGCGGCATTACTGCTGCTAGACAAAGAACATTCGCGCCAGTTAATGTTTATTTTATTGTTGCATGGCAACACGTTCTGTTGTCTGGAATAATGTGGCTAAATAAACACCCATGCCACAGGGCCAGGGGGCAGTAACCAGGAAAGTTTGCGATTCCTGTCAATTCATCAAAATAGTAAATGCAGACATTTCTCCACCGCTAATGATTCCCACGCTGCTCAGTCGCAAACGTCACGAGTGGCGAAAACCGGGACATATCCGTGTCCCGACAGACTTTTGTCAGGACTCGGGACACACAACCCCAAATCGGGACTGTCCCGGTAAAACAGGGACATCTGGTCACCCTATTCTTTGCTCACTTATTCATTGAGCACATGAGAATTTTAAAGTATTCACAGAGTGATACAATTAGTTAATGGGGAAAAACAACCTTGTGACCTCATTAGAACTTTCCCACTCCTAGCACTAACTGCGTTAGTTTGTAGGTTAGCTTGTTCACATGTTAGCTACTGATAGCTAGTTCAGCACTAGATTGCTTGGCTTTTAGCTAAGTGGTTGCAATCTCTTAACATAGTAGCTTGCTAACAGTCATGGTATGAGTTGTGTGTGTAGCAGGGGTGTGGTGATGATTTATAGAGTTAGCATTGCGCTATAGAACTACAGATAATAATATCAGAATAAATGTTATTTCCAAGTGTGTTTATCTTCAGTATAGTAAATGTAGCATTAGCATAACATTAGCATCTCCTGCTGGATTACTGTTTTACCTCACAGCTGTTTGTTGAGTTAAAAATTGTGAGTCATATGCATGTTCACAGCTTACTGCTGTTTAATATGCTTCTCAGTTCTGTTTCTCATTTTATTTTTCATGCTCTGTTTTTAGAGTAATGCATGATTTCCTCACAGAAAGTGACACAAACACGACATCACATTCCTCACATCACTTTCACACATAAACTACACACCGGTCTGAATGTCAGAGAGGCTCGCTCATGTTTATATTCCCTCAGTTGTCAGGCCACAGATTGTATAAATGTATAAATCAGGCTACTGTGAGGTTGTTATTAGTGTTCATTTAGCATGATGTTAGCGTGGGGTAAGTGTTCGGGTAAGTTTAGCATTAGGGTGATATTAGCATAATATTTTCATGAGGTTAGTATAATACTGGAATGAGGTTAGCATAATCTTTAGCAGCATGTTAGCAAAGTGTTGGACTAGTGAGATTACTGCTAACTGGTGGAACATAAACCATGTAGTTCATTCTGTAGTGCATGTTTAGATTCAGACCTGTGTCAGATCACATGATCATGATGCATGTGTTATAAAGGCAGTCCTTATCCTGTTTATCATGAGAGAAAGATGGCTGTCGATGTGATGCCTCTGAATGCGATGCCAATCCATTTTCAGGTTTTTCAGTGGACTCGGCTAAAGGGGTGATGCAACACTCAGAACTAACGTTCGTAGCTGGCGCACCTCGTGCTAATCACACTGGAGCCGTAGTGCTGCTGAAGAAGGACAGCGCGTACCGCCTGGTCCCTGAGTTCATCCTGTGGGGGGAGGAGCTAGCGTCCTCATTTGGATACTCCATCTCTACCACAGACCTTAACCGGGACGGGTGAGACACACACCATCAAAGGGGTGGAGTCATCTGAAGGGTGTGGTCATCAGAGGGGTGGAGCTATCTGAAGGGTGAGATCATCAAGGGATGGAGTTGTCAAAGGGGTGGGGTCATCAGAGGGATGGGGTCATCAGAGTTGTGGGGTCATCAGAGGAGCAGAGCCATCAGAAGGGTGTGGTCATCAGAAGGGTGTGGTCATCAGAAGGGTGGGATTATCAGAGGGGTTTAGGATTATCAGAGATTGCCAGGCTTACGTGTTCAAAATTATTACAGTAAAGCTGTTCTGATGCTCCGCCCCTCTGACATCACAGACACTGTTTCATTGGCTGAAATTATGAACATGATTAACACAAAGGTCATAAACCCCGGGGCTGTGAGTGCTATTGTCTGTTAATGCAAGCTCATGTTCTGTTGTTATTAACAAACTGAAGCTCCACACTGAGGGATTCCCTCTTTAAAAAAAAAAAAACATGAGTGAAATTGCGAACTCAGTGGGTGAGAGCGCATAAATCTATAAATATAAAATAGGAGATAAATTAAGAATGAGATAACGTTCCAGAACCAGGAACAGAACAATGATAACTAACAGAACACACACACACACCTCTCTTTCTCTCTCTCTCTCTGTCTCCTGCAGGTGGACGGATTTAATCGTGGGAGCGCCGAACTTCTTTGACCGTAAGGCAGAGATTGGGGGGGCAGTGTACGTGTTCCTGAACCCCGCCGGTCACTGGGAGGAGGCGCGGCCCATCCGCCTCAATGGAACCTACAACTCCATGTTCGGCATGACGGTGAGCGCCATGGGAGACCTTGACCAAGATGGATACGCAGGTGACAATATCAACAACTCACACACACACACACACACACACACACACACACACACACACACACACACACACACATGCATTTCAAAACACACTCACACACCAGCCATAAACCATACAGTTACACGCCAGCTTCACACACCTTCACAATCAGATACAAAGTATACACACAGAAACGACACACACTCAATAATGAGTTGAATAATTATTGTATGTGCTATGCAAATTAAATCCATGTTTACAGATTAAATCTAATTAGTTTATTGATACTTATTCTTTTTAATACTCCTTAGTTCTGCATGATTTTATATTTATGATATTATACACAGTACCTGTCAAAAGTTTGGACACCCCTTCTAATTCAATGTTTTTCTTTATGTTTATGAATTAAACGTCACTTCATGTCTTAAAGTAATGATGGATGTCGTTTCTCTTTATTTAGTTCGGTTCTTGATAAAATATGGATTACTACAGTTGTGAAATAGGGCTATTTACTGTATTTTTATTATTTACTATTTACTGTTTGATGTCAAACACATTAAGAAGGCAAAAAACTCATCCACTAATTACCTTTTGACAAGACACCTGTTAACTGAAAAGTATTCCAGGTGACTCCCTCATGAAGCTGGTTAAGAGAATGGCAATAGTGTGTAGAGGGTTATCAAGGGAAACACTGGATACGCTGAAGAATCTGTCAACAGGTGACTGTAATTATGATTTGGTACAAAATCAGTATCCAGGAAAGGCCGAGTATTTGAGGAGTAAAGATGGGCCGAGGAGCTCCAGTTTATCAACAAATGTTAAGGCGACAAGGCGGTCACATTTCTCTGCCTCTCCCTTCCCTTATCTTTCCTGCTTCTGCTGTCTCGTCTGTCTATTGTCTATACTTTTGAGAGACTCTCTCCGCACTGCTCTCCAAAGTAAAAATCATGGAATTGATAAACTGGTCTCTTCACGCACTTGACACAATCTTCTCGACGAGAAGCCTGGGTTCAGGGGAACCAGCCTGTCCTGCCGGAACGTTCGCAGCTGGCTACATGATGGACGCGTGGGAGAGGTGGCAGGTCGTGTACCTGGCGGTTCTTTCTGTGGAGGACATTGAAGACATCTACCTATTCGGAACCATGATTACAGGACTTTTGCTGATTGGATTAGGCATTGCCCTGGTTTATCGAGGAAATCAGAAAACGGTGTCCAAAGCCCCATAAAGCTGCCCGACATGATTGAAGCAGTGGGCAGAGCTGTCGGCACTCAGACTGTGGCTATTCAGAACTTGACTGGCAACATGGATAACATCATGGAGAAGCTTTTGGCTTTGCAAAGGAAAATGGATCTATAGAGAGCTTGCAGTCATGTGACCGGAAAGTACACAACCGCCACTACTGCTGCACTCATGTACAGAATGGATCAATTTCAACCGACGGACTACACGGCTCATTTTTCTAATGAACAGATAACTAGATATATGTCTAAAATAAACGATCTACAGATTTGTGACCCTTATGGCTTTCCGGACGGAGTTTTCACGACCGGATTTTGAACTGCCAGCGGAATACCCGGACGTGTATGATTACCTCATCACCTTTCCCTCGCTGTTCAGTGGTGAAGCACTGCGTGCCTATAAATCTCTGGACAGTTTTCTTTACAGAAATTCAGGATTTGTCAGCGACTCAGATGTGGCATCTTGTAAGCAAGAAAATGATCCTCACTGGATGGGTAAGTCACTTAAGTATTGAGTATAGCACTGACCAGCCGATTATAGAATAAGGTAATTCCAAATCGTCCGTGTTGTTTACATGTATCTGGCGTTGGAGAGGTAGAGGCTTGGCAGTGGAGATTTGAGTGGCTGTTTTCTGAGCTTAGTCAACAGGCCGGCTCTGCCTGTAGCCTCGCTTTTGCTTTGGCTTCCGGCGCTGCCTCCTTCGCTTTGCTTCCGATAACAATCCACGGAGACCCCGCTGGTCTCGCAATCTGGTCTCGTCCGGAATGTTTTTTTTTTTTCTCGTCCGGAATGTTGTGCATGCGATGGAAATCGCTACAAACCATCATTTTCTGCTGGAAACCAATGTCCAGTAAGTCCATACGGTTGTAGTGGATATTGAAGTCCGGTACAGATGAACAACATGCAAAAATACACACAAAAAACATAAAAACCGTGCACAGGTAGGGAGAGCTTGTAGCCGCAGCCATTGTAGTAGAACTGTATATAGTAGGGTTTTCCAGAAGAAAAGGTAAAAGTAAAAGCAGAAGTAGAACCAGAAGTAGAAGTAGAAGGCGGAATATGGCGTTTGACCGACACGATGGCGTCTGTCACAATCTGGATCGGCTGTGACGTTACATGCAAGATCTCTATTCGGAGACCAGAATGGACAAACAGAGTAGCCATGTAAAGGAATGCGTCTACTCTTAACTTTTACAGTCTTTGCATGTTTTAAACTTTACTTAACTTTTATTCTATTTTATTCTGCTGTTTTTTTACTGAACTTTTACTTCATTTTATTATTTTATTTCTACTATTGTTTAATTCTTATTTTTCTTCCCCATTTATTTTATGTAATTTTATTTTCTATTGTTTACTGTTTTGCTTTTACTTCTGTAAAGCACATTGAACTGCCACTGTGTATGAAATGTGCTATATAAATAAACTTGCCTTGCCTTGCCTTACTCGCCCCAAGACCAAACAATCCCAATCTTATCTGCTTTCGGCTCCCTCAGACAGCACTGGCCTTGGCCAAGGCTGTTGCTGGGACAACAACTCCCCCCCTGGAGATCACTGCTGTTAGACTCTCTCGTATTCCTTCCCCCACTTCCCATGGTCACCGCTTTTACCCCCAGTGTGACAAGTGGGTAAGCGCCATCTTCGGCTGCAGGACCGGACTGCTTGCTTGCGCTGCATTACCTATACCTCTGCCCCTCCCCCCTTACCCCCTCCCATGATCGCCCCTCCCTCACCCCCTTCCCCCTTGAGTCCCAAGTCATGTGTAAAGTGTACTGTGTTATTTTTGTGGTTATGTGCTGAGGTGTTTTTTTTAATGTTCCCACACTGTACTCCCCACAGGAGCATAGTGTGGGGGTTGCTTTTTTCTCCTCCCCTCCCCTCATGTTACTCTGTATTTTCATCCCTGCCTTCCTGTCCTGTCTACTCCCCCTGTGTCAATTGTATGTATGTGTATATGTACGGACGGGTTGACGGCTAATTTCGCTGGTACTTGTGACTAAGTGACAATAAAGGGTTCATTCATCATTCATCAAATGTGTGAGAAAATTATTGAAATGTTTAAAAACAGTGTTCCTCAAAGAAAGATAGGAAGGGATTTGAATATTTCACCTTCTACGGTGCATAATGTCATTAAACCATTCAAGGAATCTGGAGGAATTTTGTTGTGTAAAGGGCTCAAACCTAATCTGAACCCCGTGATCTCTGATCCCTCAGACGGCAGCAAGAACCGTCATTCATCTACAGCTGATAGAACCACATGGGCTCGGGATTACTTTGGAAAACATTTATCAAGCTACAATACGGAGTTACATCCACAAACACCAATTAAAACTTTACTGTGTATGAAGGAAGCCTTATGTTAACTGTGTCCAGAAGCGCTGTCGACTTCTCTGGGCTCAGAGGCGTCTGGGATGGACCATCACACAGTGGGAATGTGGACTGTGGTCAGAGTAATCAGTATTCCAGTTCTTTTTTGGAAGAAATGGATGCCGTGTGCTCTGGACCAAAGAGGAAAAGGACCATCCAGACTGTTAGCAGGAACAAGTCCAAAAGTCAGGGTGTGTCACGGTATGGTGTTGGGTCAGTGCCCTTGGTGAAGGTAGCTTACACTTCTGTGATGGAGCATTAATGCAGAAAAGTCCACTGAGATTTTGGAGCAACATCTGCTGCCTTCAAGACGACGTCTTTTCCAGGGAGATTTCAACAAGACGATGCAAAACCACATTCTGCTCACATTACAAAGGCGTGGCTGTGGAAGAAGAGGGCGTGTCCCCTCTGTCCCCAATAGAGAATGTGTGGAGAATTTAGAAATGATAAATATGACAGTGGTGACCCCGAACTGTTCCACACCTTAAGACCTGTTTACAGGAAGAACAGGACAAAAATAACACCTGAAACACTTCATCACTTGGAGTCTTCAGTCCATAAACAGCTTTTAAGTGTCAGGAGAAAGAACGGGAACATTATAAAGTGGGAAAGGCTTTACTGTCACAAGTTTTATTGAAATGTGTTGCAAAAATCGAAATTTATATGTGTTTATTTTGAAAAAACAAATTTCATGAAGTAAAACATCCAATAATGTGCTGTTGTATTGTTGTGAGTGAAATACAGGTCAGATTATTTACAAATCACTGTTTTTCTGTTTTAATGTCAATTTCAACTCCAACACACTGTCCCAACTTTTTCTGATCTGGGGTTGTTTTATATATATATATATATGAATAATTATTTTATTCATGTTTTTGTTTTTTTTGTGTGTGTGTGTGTGTGAGAGAGATAGATTTTGCAGTTGGCGCTCCGTTTGATGGACAGGGTAAAGTTTTTATTTTCAGAGGTTCAGCTGAAGGTCTCAACACTAAACCATCTCAGGTGTGTAAATATTTACATTTCTGATCATTGTAAACATTTCTGATCAAATTTACACTTTGCTTTATATTTGCGTTTTCTCTAAAGAGGCTTTTTACTGTGATCTATTTTACCTTAAAACATGCGGCGCAGCAGGTGTGTGTGTGTGTGTGTGTGTGTGTGTGTGTGTGTGTGTGTGTGTGTGTGTGTGTGTGTTTTGGACCACATGCTTTTTGTTGCCATCTGAGTGACTCTGTACAGAGCAGCAGGTGTGAGCTGTTGCTTTTCTCTGATTGGCCAGATTCATGTGATGAATGTAGAAAAGTGTAGAACCTGCTGAAGGTAGAACCCTGCTGTTCCTCTGCAGGTTCTGGATGGATTAAATGTAGGCGTGTCTTGTTTTGGCTACTCCATATCTGGGGGTTTGGATATCGATGGGAATTTGTACCCTGACCTGGCGGTCGGATCCCTCAGTGATCAGGTGGTTCTGTTCAGGTACGTCACACACAGTTCTCCTTTACTACTGAAGCTCCATCTACAGAACATCAATGAGCTCAAATCCACAATGTCACTCTGTGTGTGTGTGTGTGTGTGTGTGTGTGTGTGTGTGTGTGTGTGTGTGTGTGTGTGTGTTTGTGTGTTTGATCCCCCTTCAAGCCTATAGTAAGGCATATTGGAAATTTGTGCTTATTAGCATGTAGCTTGACCTTTGACCTAGTGACCATTGACCCCCCCCAGGTCACGGCCAGTGATCCATGTGATCAGGGACATTTCAGTGGAGCCACAGTACATCGACCTGGAGAAGCACAACTGTAAGGGCCGAGATGGAGTGTGGTGAGTTCTACAGAAAAACGGGATCAATCTGACCTTCTGCATGAAACCAGTAAAAGTCCAGAAATAAATTAAACACGGAATCTTCATCTGTTTATTATTATTATTATTATTATTATTATTATTATTTGCTAGTGAGTCTCAGTGATTGTTTTTTCTACAGTGATGGAGATGTGTGTGTGTGTGTGTGTGTGTGTGTGTGTGTGTGTGCACAAATCATTCTTTCTGTGTGTTTTGCCTCTATCAGTGTGGAAGTGCAGGCCTGCTACAAATACACAGCTCATCCCAAGTCTTACTCACCTTACATCAGTATGTTAAACACGAACACACACACACACACACACACACACACACACACTTCTGCTTTAACCACAGTACATGATGGAAATATTTATCACTCATCATTAATTTTTCTCTGCAGCTCTCGCAGTTCATTTTGAGGCGGACACTGAGCGCAGGAAGTCGGGGCTGCAGCACAGAGTTCGCTTCCTGAGTCAAAGGTCATCTGAGCCTGAATACATTCATTCAGAAGATCTGGAGCTGAGAGGCCAAACTCACCCAGCCTGCCAGACCACCACCTTCATCCTGCAGGTAGACAGAGAGAGAGAGAGAGAGAGAGACAGACAGACAGACAGACAGACAGACAGACAGGCCATCACTTATTACTGAAAGTTAGTAAATGGGGTGTGTGACCTCTGTAGTGAACAGACTGTGTAGTTTGGATACGTCCACAGTGGAATGATGACAGTGAAGTAGTTGCTCTAATGTGCACAGGGAATAAGGGAATAGAAAATTGGAGAGTAGTAAGTAGGAAATTAGGGAGCAGTGAGTAAGGGAACAGGGTGTACAGAAAAGGGAGAGGTAATAAGGGTATATTGGTTTGGGAATATGGGAATAGGGAGCAGACAATAGGGACGGGTAATAAGGGAAAAGAGGTTGGGGATTAGGGAGTAGGGAATAGGGAGGAGTAATAAGGGTATAGAGGTTAGGGAATGAGGGAATGGGGGGGTAATAAGGGTATAGTGGTTAGGGAATAGGGAGGGGTAATAAGGGTATAGTGGTTAGGGAATAAGGAAATAGGGAGTAGGGAATAGGGAGGGGTAATAAGGATATAGTTGTTGGGGAATAAGGGAATAGGGAGGGGTAATAAGGGTATAGTGGTTAGGGAATAGGGAGGAGTAATAAGGGTATAGTGGTTGGGGATAAGAGAATAGGGAATAGGGAGGGGTAATAAGGGTATAGTGGTTGGGGATAAGGGAATAGGGAGTAGGGAATAGGGAGGGGTAATAAGGGTATGGTGGTTGAGGGATAAGGGAATAGGGAGTAAGGAATAGGGAGGGGTAAGAAGGTTATAGTGGTTAGGGAATAAGGGAATAGGGAGTAGGGAATAGGGAGGGGTAATAAGGGTATGGTGGTTGGGGGATAAGGGAATAGGGAGTAGGGAATAGGGAGGGGTAATAAGGGTATCGTGGTTAGGGAATAGGGAGGGGTAATAAGGGTATAGTGATTGGGGATAAGGGAATAGGGAATAGGGAGGGGTAATAAGGGTATAGTGGTTGGGGGATAAGGGAATAGGGAGTAAGGAATAGGGAGGGGTAAGAAGGTTATAGTGGTTAGGGAATAAGGGAATAGGGAGTAAGGAATAGGGAGGGGTAAGAAGGTTATGGTGGTTAGGGAATAAGGGAATAGGGAGTAAGGAATAGGGAGGGGTAATAAGGGTATCGTGGTTAGGGAATAGGGAGGGGTAATAAGGGTATAGTGGTTGGGGATAAGGGAATAGGGAGTAGGGAATAGGGAGGGGTAATAAGGGTATGGTGGTTGGGGGATAAGGGAATAGGGAGTAGGGAATAGGGAGGGTTAATAAGGGTATCGTGGTTAGGGAATAGGGAGGCGTAATAAGGGTATAGTGGTTAGGAAATAAGGGAATAGGGAGGGGTAATAAGGGTATCGTGGTTAGGGAATAGGGAGGGGTAATAAGGGTATAGTGGTTAGGGAATAAGGAAATAGGGAGTAGGGAATAGGGAGGGGTAATAAGGGTATAGTGGTTAGGGAATAGGGAGGGGTAATAAGGGTATAGTGGTTAGGGAATAAGGAAATAGGGAGTAGGGAATAGGGAGGGGTAATAAGGGTATAGTGGTTGGGGAATAAGGGAATAGGGAGGGGTAATAAGGGTCTAGTGGTTAGGAAATAAGGGAATAGGGAGTGGGGAATAGGGAGGGGTAATAAGGTTATAGTGGTTAGGGAATAAGGGAATAGGGAGTAGGGAAAAGGGAGGGGTAATAAGGGTATGGTGGTTGGGGGATAAGGGAATAGGGAGTAGGGAATGGGGGGGTAATAAGGTTATCGTGGTTTGGGAATAAGGGAATCGGGAGTAGGGAATAGGGAGGGGTAATAAGGGTACAGGGGTTAGCGAATAAGGGAAGAGGGAGTAGGGAATAGGGAGGGGTAATAAGGGTATAGTGGATGGAGGATAAGGGAATAGGGACCAGGGAATAGGGAGGGGTAATAAGGGTATAGTGGTTAGGGAATAAGGAAATAGGGAGTAGGGAATAGGGAGGGGTAATAAGGATATAGTTGTTGGGGAATAAGGGAATAGGGAGGGGTAATAAGGGTATAGTGGTTAGGGAATAGGGAGGGGTAATAAGGGTATAGTGGTTGGGGATAAGAGAATAGGGAATAGGGAGGGGTAATAAGGATATAGTGGTTGGGGATAAGGAAATAGGGAGGGGTAATAAGGGTCTAGTGGTTAGGAAATAAGGGAATAGGGAGTGGGGAATAGGGAGGGGTAATAAGGTTATAGTGGTTAGGGAATAAGGGAATAGGGAGTAGGGAAAAGGGAGGGGTAATAAGGGTATGGTGGTTGGGGGATAAGGGAATAGGGAGTAGGGAATGGGGGGGTAATAAGGTTATCGTGGTTTGGGAATAAGGGAATCGGGAGTAGGGAATAGGGAGGGGTAATAAGGGTACAGGGGTTAGCGAATAAGGGAAGAGGGAGTAGGGAATAGGGAGGGGTAATAAGGGTATAGTGGATGGAGGATAAGGGAATAGGGACCAGGGAATAGGGAGGGGTAATAAGGGTATAGTGGTTAGGGAATAAGGAAATAGGGAGTAGGGAATAGGGAGGGGTAATAAGGGTATAGTGGTTAGGGAATAGGGAGGGGTAATAAGGGTATAGTGGTTAGGGAATAAGGAAATAGGGAGTAGGGAATAGGGAGGGGTAATAAGGGTATAGTGGCTGGGGAATAAGGGAATAGGGAGGGGTAATAAGGGTATAGTGGTTAGGGAATAGGGAGGGGTAATAAGGGTATAGTGGTTAGGGAATAAGGAAATAGGGAGTAGGGAATAGGGAGGGGTAATAAGGGTATAGTGGTTGGGGAATAAGGGAGTAGGGAATAGGTAGGGTTAATAAGGGTCTAGTGGTTAGGAAATAAGGGAATAGGGAGTAGGGAATAGGGAGGGTTAATAAGGGTCTAGTGGTTAGGAAATAAGGGAATAAGGAGTAGGGAATAGGGAGGGGTAATAAGGGTATAGTGGTTAGGAAATAGTGAGTAGGGAGGGTTAATAAGGGTATAGTGGTTAGGGAATAAGGGAATAGGGAGTAGGGAATAGGGAGGGGTAATAAGGATATAGTGGTTGGAGGATTAGGGAATAGGGAGGGGTAATAAGGGTATTGTGGTTAGGGAATAGGGAGGGGTAATAAGGGTATTGTGGTTAGGGAATAAGGGAATAGGGAGGGGTAATAAGGGTATAGTGGTGAGGGAATAGGGAATAGGGAGGGGTAATAAGGATATAGTAGTTGGAGGATAAAGGAATCGGGAGTAGGGAATAGGGATGGGTAATAAGTGTATAGTGTTTAGAGAATAAGGGAATAGGGAATAGGGAGGGGTAATAAGGATATAGTGGTTGGAGCATAAGGGAATAGGGAGTAGGGAATAGGGAGGGGTAATAAGGGTACAGGGGTTAGGGAATAAGGGAATAGGGAGTAGGGAATAGGGAGGGGTAATAAGGGTATAGTGGATGGAGGATAAGGGAATAGGGAGCAGGGAATAGGGAGGGGTAATAAGGGTATAGTTGTTAGAGAATAAGGGAATAGGGAGTAGGGAATAGGGAGGGGCAATAAGGGTATAATGGTTAGGGAATAGGGAGGAGTAATAAGGGTATAGTGGTTAGGGAATGGGGGGTAATAAGGGTATAGTTGTTCGGGAATAAGGGAATCGGGAGTAGGGAATAGGGAGGGGTAATAAGGGTATAATGGTTAGGGAATAGGGAGTTGGGAGGAGTAATAAGGGTATAGTGGTTAGGGAATTTGGGAGTAGGGAATAGGGAGTGGTAATAAGGATATAGTGGTTGGGGAATAAGGGAATAGGGAGGGGTAATAAGGGTATAATGGTTGGGGAATAAGGGAATAGGGAGGGGTAATAAGGGTATAATGGTTAGGGAATAGGGAGTAGGGAGGAGTAATAAGGGTATAGTGGTTGGGGGATACGGGATTAGGGAGTAGGGAATAGGGTGGGGTAATAAGGGTATAGTGGTTAGGGAATAGGGTGGGGTAATAAGGGTATAGTGGTTAGGGAATAGGGAGTAGGGAATAGGGAGGGGTAATAATGGTATAGTGCTTAGGGAATAGGGAATACGGAGGGGTAATAAGGTGTGGCAGCGGGGGCGTGGTCAAGCGCCGGTCTGTGACAGGAGGGCGGAGTTGGGGAAGGTAAGTGGCAGAATCGCTTCACCTGAGTGTGATTAACCTGTGTTTTGTGTGTGTTCTCCCCAGTAAACCGCACGCTATTTAAGGAGGGAGAGGGAGAGCAGAGGGAAGCTCATCCCCGGACAAGACGCTGTGTGTGTGTGTGCGTGTGTCTCTCTCTATTGGGAAAAGTTATTGTTAGACTGTAAAGTGTGGCAATAAAGCCTGTACGCAAACCTGATCTCTGTCCTGCCGTCCTCTGTGCTCCACCCACTCTTTACTAGGTGTGCCATCAGCCCCCGGAATCCCGGCCAATCAGTCCCCAAGATTAAAGAGTGGGTAAGGCGAGGATTAACCGCCGCCTTTACTATGGATTTGTCCCCTCTGAAATGTATGTGGACCGACACCAACGGGTAGCAGTGAACATCCCCGTGCACACACAACACCTTCACCCCTTGTGCTCCCCCCAGTGCCTCGTCTTGCACCAGGCTTTGGCGGATCGAGGTCTGGTTGCAACCCGAATCCACCAACGCCTGATATGTCGCCCCTTGTACACTTACCGGTATGCGATACGCTCCGGCCTGATCGAGGGCAGCCTCTGGCGCGTCGGGGATCCACACCACCGCCCCCACCTCCATCGCGGCACACTGTTGCTGCAGGTGGCCCGGTTCCCCGCAGCGCCAGCAAACCGGCCCGGGCCTCCCCTCTGCAGCTGTGGCTTGAGGGTCACTCACCTGAGGGGGGGGAGAGACAGACACAGAAGGGAGAAACGGGAGGGCACCACGGGTGCGGCGGGCCGGCTGGGGTGGAGCCGGCCCCCGCCTCCGTGGTGGGGGAATGGGGCGAGGACGAGACACGGGAGGAGGGGGAAGAGAGATAGAGAGAGAAGATGACATCCGTTGTCCTGCCGCCGGGACAGCCGCCAGATGATCCTCCGCCAGTCCTACGGCCTGATCCAGCGACGCCGGGCGGTGGCACTGGACCCACTCCGCGGTTCCAGCGGGTAGGCGGGCGATGAACTGTTCCAGCGCCACCTGGTCGATGATCCCCTTGGCGTCGCGATCTTCGGCCCTCAGCCACCGCCAGCAGGCGTCCCGGAGCTGCTGGCCGAACGCGAATGGGCTGCCGACTTCCTCCATTCGCAGCACGCGGAAGCGCTGGCGCTGCTGCTCCGGCGTGCGCCCCACGCGCTGGAGGACAGCCCGGCGAAGGTCGGCGTAGGCCAGCCGGTGGTCGGCGGGGAGCTGTAGTGCGGCTAACTGCGCCTCTCCCGTCAGGAGGGGGAGGAGGCGTGCCGCGTGTTGCTCCATCAGCCACCCCGAGGCTTCGGCGACCTGTTCGAACAACGCGATGAACGCCTCGGGGTCGTCCTGCGGGCCCATCTTAGTCAAGGTGATGGGAGACGGGCCCGTGGCCGGGGCGCTGGTGGACCCCGCCGACGCGAGGAGGCGCCGGAATGCCTCTCGGTCTTCCTGTTGAGCCAGCACCAGGGCTTCGAAGCGGCGCTCCTGCTCCTTCCGGAGCGTGACGAGTGCCTGGTGCTGGCTCTGCTGAGCCGTGGCGAGGGCGTGGACCAAGTCCGCGAACGGGGAGGATTCCATGGGGCTGCAGGACAGGTGCTCCACTTTTCCCGGGTTTCAGCACCACTGTGACAGTTCCGTTGAGTGGGTGGAGCACAGAGGACGGCAGGACAGAGATCAGGTTTGCGTACAGGCTTTATTGCCACACTTTTCAGTCTAACAATAACTTTTCCCAATAGAGAGAGACACACGCGCACACACACACACACACAGCGTCTGGTCCGGGGATGAGCTTCCCTCTGCTCTCCCTCTCCCTCCTTAAATACCGTGCGGTTTACTGGGGAGAACACACACAAAACACAGGTTAATCACACTCAGGTGAAGCGATTCTGCCACTTACCTTCCCCAACTCCGCCCTCCTGTCACAGACCGGCGCTTGACCACGCCCCCGCTGCCACATAAGGGTATAGTGGTTAGGGAATATGGGAGTAGGGAATAGGGAGAGGTAATAAGGGTATAGTGGTTAGGGAATAGGGTGGGGTAATAAGGGTATAGTGGTTAGGGAATAGGGAATACGGAGGGGTAATAAGTAGTCTGGCTAACGCGACTTCAAAGCTGTACGAGCTATTGGTCTGGCCAAGATATTCAGCCCAACCGTTTCCCAGAGCCTGTGGTTGACCCACCTCCCTGAAATGCCTCAGTTTGCTACTGGTCGAAGCCAAAAAAGGCTGTGACGAAGCTTAAACCAATCACATCACTTTTTCCTCTGACGTATGTGACGCGACGATAGGATTCTCACTAAGCCCCATTGATTTGGCTACTAGCGGGGCTAACTGGTAGATTAAACTCTTACCGAAGCCGGTCGGGAGCAAGGCGAAAACGTCCTTCCTTTCAATAAATACCTCCAGGGCTGCTCTTTGCTCCGTTTTCAATGAGAACTTCCCGTTGAATGCTTTCAATACAGCATGATTCTGTAAACAATCTATGGCTTCCGGTCATAGTTCTACTACGTCACTGCCTTGAACACGCCTCTACCCAGGGCCGTTGGAGATGCTCAAAGTTGATTGGCTCCCGATTTTTCCGGAGCTTGGAAGAGCTGGAGATAGCTTGCCTGGCCAGACTAAGCTCACAACAGGCCCTCGTGTTGCGTCATGCTTAGGATGGGCTGGCCCAGGCTAGGTAATAAGGGTATAGTGGTTGGGGGATACGGGATTAGGGAGTAGGGAATAGGGTGGGGTAATAAGGGTATAGTGGTTAGGGAATAGGGAGGGGTAATAAGGTTATAGTGGTTAGGGAATAGGGAGGGGTAATACTGGTATAGTGGTTTGGGAATAGGGAATACGGAGGGGTAATAAGGGTATAGTGGTTGGGGGATTAGGGAGTAGGGAATAGGGAGGGGTAATAAGGGTATAGTGGTTAGGGAATATGGTGGGGTAATAAGGGTATAGTGGTTAGGGAATACGGGAATAGGGAGTAGGGAATAGGGAGGGGTAATAAGGGTAGAGTCGTTAGGGAATAGGGAGGGGTAATAAGGGTATAGTGGTTTGGGAATAAGGGAATAGGGAGTAGAGAATAGGGAGGAGTAATTAGGTTATAGTGGTAAGGGAATAGGGAGTAGGGAATAAGGAGGGGTAATAAGGCTATAGTGGTTAGGGAATTGGGAGCGGTAATACGCGTATAGTGGTTAGGAAATTGGGAGGGGTAATAAGGGTATAGTTGTTGGGGGATAGGGAGGGGGTAATAAGGGTATAGTGGTTAGGGAATAAGGGAATAGGGAATAGAGTGGGGTAATAATGGTATAGTGGTTAGGGAATAAGGGAGCAGTGAGGCATTTGGGACACAGTCTGTAGTTAAACGTGTCTTTTCTAAACGTTTGTTTTGCAGAAGAACATCAGAGATAAACTGCGTCCCATCCCACTCGCTATCACACACACCATAAAGAGGACACGACATGATGGTGATCACACACACCATCGTCTGGGCCGTCTCACCCCCGTCCTGAGTCTTACCCGCCCTAACACATTCCACTCTGAGGTAACACGCAGTCGGGGTGGGGCTTCAGGGGTCCGTTTCCACCTCTACTGCTTATCATAAACACCAGTGTGTGTGTGTGTGTGTGTGTGTGTGTGTGTGGTCCAGGTGAACTTCATCAGAAAGGGTTGCGGTTATGACAACATCTGCCAAAGTAACCTGAAACTGAGCTACAGATTTGGAGCACGATCCTCAGTTTCAGATCTCTTCACTGCTTTACCAATGTGAGACTCTCTCAGACTGTCTGTCTGTCTCACTCTCTCTGTCTGTCTGTCTCACCCTCTCTGTCTGTCTGTCTGTCTGTCTGTCTGTCTCACCCTCTCTCTCTGTCTGTCTGTCTGTCTGTCTCACCCTCTCTGTGTCTCACCCTCTGCTTGAGGTGATTGATGCGACAGGAGAACTGAGATTCTGAGTGTCAGAATCTGGCTGTGTCCCAATCCTGATTTTAACACCTCCTCTTCACCTTACTTGACTCCCCTTTGACATCTTGATGGTCGTTTCTCTGTGAGCTGAAGTGAAGGCCCACACTGCCTCCTGCTGTCAGACACACAGCACTGTAGGACAAAACCTACATCTCAGAAACGCCAGACTGAAAGAAACTCATCGCTGAACACCAAATTAGCACAAATCAGTCACATTAGGCCATGCTGCATAATAAGGGGAGGAGCTAATTCAGTATATATGTGTGTGTGTGTGTGTGTGTGTGTGTGTGTGTGTGTGTGTATACACGTGTAGAGGGGAGGATGGTGTTCCTGTGCTTTCTCTTTCTGATCAGAAGTCAGTGGTTTTGGAGGTGACAGTACTGAACATGCCTTCTGACCCCGCCCACCCTGAAGTGGATGGAGACGATGCCCACGCTGCTCAGCTCACAGTCACACTGCCACACACACTCACCTACTCCGGGGTCAGGGGTCAGGTGTGTATACACAAACACACGTATACACACAATTTTCTACAATGTTCCAGATATTAAAAAGTAAGCGTTGTAGATTCTAAACATACTGTTTGTTTGTGTGTGTGTGTGTGTGTGTGTGTGCACGCGTGCGCTTTTGTGTGGCAGGTGGTGTGTGAGGTGAATCAGAATGGCTCCCAGGCAGAGTGTGAGCTCGGAAACCCACTAAAGAGAGATGCTGTGGTACGTCCCCCCCCCCCCCCCCCCCCCCACACACACACACACACACTTCTTCTTCTGGCTGCTCCCGATTAGGGGTCGCCACAGCAGATCTTTCGTCTCCATTGCTCCCTGTCTTCCGCATCCTTCTCTACCACACCTGCCGCTTTCATGTCCTCTCTCACCACATCCATGTATCTCCTCTTTGGCCTTCCTCGTTTTCGTGTGCCTGGCAGTTCCATCCTCAACATTCTCCTTCCCACATGCTCTGCATCTCTTCTCAGGATGTGCCCATACCATCTCAGTCTCATCTCTCTTAGCTTCATTCCCAAGCTCTCCACATGTGCTGTCCCTCTGATGTGCTCGTTCCTTATCCTGTCCAACCTCGTCACTCCCATCGCAAACCTTAACATCCTCAACTCCGCCACCTCCAACTTTGCCTCCTGTCTCTTCGTTAAGGGTACGGTCTCCAATCCATACATCACAGCTGGTCTCACAACTGTCTTATACATCTTACCTTTCACTTTTGCTGGGACTTTCCTATCACAAATGACTCCCGAAATCCTTCTCCAACTGCTCCACCCTGCCTGCACCCTCGCCAACATGTCTGTTGAAATCTGCTCCTATCAGCACGCGCTCCTCCCTCGGTATACTTTCTACCACTTCATCCATCTTTTCCCAGAAAGACTCTTTCCCTTCATTCTCACATCCAACCTGTGGGGCGTATGCACACGCAACATTGATTACCACTCCTTGAATCTCCAACTTCATGCCTATCACTCTATCTGACACCCTCTTTGCATCAATCACACTGTTGACCAACTCCCCCCTCAAAACAATACCAACACCATTTCTCTTTCCATCGACTCCATAATAAAACAACTTGCATCCATCTCCAATGTTCTTGGCCTTGCTTCCTTTCCACCTCGTCTCCTGCACACACAAAATGTCCAACTTCCTTCTTTCCATCATACCTGCTAACTCTCTCACTCTGCCAATGTTCCCACATTCAGTGTTCCTACCCTCAATTCTAAGCTCCTTCCCTTCCATCTTTCATGCTCTCTCCTAACATGGCTCCCCCCTTTCTTTTTCCTTCTCCGTTTTGGCGCAACAGTAGTATATTTTCCACCGGCACCCTGTTGACCAACAGTACCGGAGGCGGCTGTTGTTAACCCGGGCCCCGACCGATCCGGTATGGTATTTCTCTTTTCAATCTGCATGTTAGATTTGGCACAGTTTTACGCCAGATGCCCTTCCTGACACAACCCTCTCCAGTTTATCCGGGCTTGGGACCGGCACCAAGAGTACGCTTATGCACCCCCAGTGGCTGGATTACACACACACACACACACACACACACACACACACACACACACACACACATTAAATTCACATATTTTTCAGTGTTATGTTTTAAGGAATGGTGTGTGTGTGTGTGTGGTGATTACTTCTAGTTGACGTTCTACATTATTTTGAGCACATCAAGAATCACCATGGAAACGACATCTTTGTCAGTTGATCTGCAGATGTCCACGTGAGTTAATTGATTAATATGATAATTTAATACCCTGAGATGTTTACTGGAACTGTGTGTTATTGAAATATTTGTGAAACAAATAAATAAATATTTATTGTAATAAGGTGTTTATTATCTCTGCTGCAGGATCAGTGAGCAGCTCCACCTGTCTCCTGTTACAGCTCTTGCTCGAGTAGTGATTGACCTTCCTCTCACTGTCAGCGGGTAACACACACACACACACACACACACACACACACACACACACATTATTTTAGTCTTAGTCAGTTACAGCGCTCTTAAGGTCAAACATTATCAATAGGAATTGATTATTTCAGGTTTGAGTGTCATGAGATTTTGTGTATTCATGACTGTGACACTTCCAGTGGGTTCTGATCCGATCAGAGGGTGAAAAGGAAACCCAGCAGGTTGTAATGGAGGATTCTGTCCATGATTCGCTGAAACATTGTGGGGGCCTCGAACAACCCAAACAGAAGGGTGATGAGCTGGTATAAACCGAACACAGGGGAAAGGCAGTGTTTTCATGGGATCAGGGAGTCGTGGATTTGCCAATGTCCCTTTATCGAATAAAAACAAGCCACACCTAACTGATCCAGCAGTTCATCAATATAAGCATTGGGTTCGCATCACATTTAGACACCGCGGTGACTTTTCTAAAGTTGATACAGAAACAAAATGTCCTGTCGGTCCTGGGCACTCAGATGACTGGCTGCTCCAGTCACTGTGTGTCTCCCATATTACTATCAGTTCTTGTGCTCGTGGAGACAATGGGGCAGCTGTACACCACCACCACTAGGGGTGTTTCACTGTGGTGCTCTCTGAGATTGGTGTGACCAGGTGGAGGAGAGAACACGCTGGAAAATTCAACCTGCAGCTTGGCAATCTCTGTGAGACAGTGAAAGGTGGTCTTCACAGGGGCCCGGGGTGGATCAAGTTGCTGCTTATAGATTTAACTCCAGTTCCTCCCTCTCACACACCACCGTCACCAGTGCTATGGAGACCTCCTCCCTCTCACACAGCATCGTCACCAACGCCAAGGAGACCTCCTCCCTCTCACACACCACCGTCACCAGTGCCAAGGAGACCTCCTCCCTCTCACACACCACCGTCATCAGTGCCAAGGAGACCTCCTCCCTCTCACACACCACCGTCACCAGTGCTATGGAGATCTCCTCCCTCTCACACACCACCGTCACCAGTGCTATGGAGATCTCCTCCCTCTCACACACCACCGTCATCAGTGCCAAGGAGACCTCCTCCCTCTCACACACCACCGTCATCAGTGCCAAGGAGATCTCCTCCCTCTCACACACCACCGTCATCAGTGCCAAGGAGATCTCCTCCCTCTCACACACCACCGTCACCAGTGCTATGGAGATCTCCTCCCTCTCACACACCACCGTCATCAGTGCCAAGGAGATCTCCTCCCTCTCACACACCACCGTCATCAGTGCCAAGGAGACCTCCTCCCTCTCACACACCACCTTCACCAGTGCCATAAAGACATAAGATAAGATTAGATAGCCTTTTATTATTCTACAAGGGGAAATTTACATTGTTACAGCAGCAAAAGAGCAGCAAAATATAGAAAGGAATAAAGATAAGGTAGTGAAGGAGTAGTGCAAAAAGTACTAAGTATACAAAAAAGGTATATATAAAAATAAATAAACTACAAATTTAAAGATAAAATTCACAAATTTGCATAGATTAACAAGTTTGCAGATATACAGTTAACATAAGTGTATTACACTGGTGGTATTGCATGTTGTTACGACCCTGGTGCCAGGGGTCGTGTGTGTGGTTATGTGTGGGTGCATGTGTGGGTTTTTTTTCCCTCTCTCTCTCTCTCTCTCTCTCTCTCTCTCAGGTAGACGCCCCTTCCTCTTATACGCAGCTGTTCCCACTCACCTTGTTGAGGGGCCATGTTAGAAGTGAGAGGGAGACACCTTTCGAGAGAGTGTGTGAGCCAGTGGGCTGTGGCGGTGACAGTTAGGAGAGGGAGAGAGTTGTGAGCTGCATCTAGAGAGAGTGTGCTGCTCCTTTAAGGGGAAAGGAGCGTGCGTAATCCCGGACCTGTTTGGTTGTGGTTCATTTGTTGTAGTTTTGGTGAGAAAACTTGACTCTTGTGTTTGTTTTTCCTTTGTTTGGAGACCAGTGACTTTTTAGTTTTTTTTTTTTCTATTTTGTGAATAAAAACGGTTTCCGTTTCGGCCCTGAGTCCGCCTCCTTGTCCTCTTTTTCCTCCCGGGTCGTTTTGGTTTATCTCTGTTGCTTCCCCCATACCCTATTTTGCCGCGGGGAATGTAACACGTGTAAGTATTGCACAGGTAGTATTACCAGTATTACACAGGTAGTATTGCACAAGTAAGTAGGTATATTGCACAGGAGCCATTTTAACAATGTGTAGCTAGCAGTTTGTTGTAAAGTACTGATGCTGATAGCCAGTGAACACAGTATACATTCAAAGGGGTCTTTATGGATGTAGAAGTGATCTGGACAGTATTGCTGATTATTATGAGGAGCGTCTGGTGCTGTGCTTGGTGAGGTGCCGGTTGTACAGTCTCACAGCAGTAGGGAGGAAGGAGCTGCTGTATCTCTCCTTAACACACCGCAGATGGAGGAACTGGTCACTGAAGGAGCTGCCCAGTGCTGCTACTGTCTCCTGCAGTGGATGGGAGGTGTTCGCCATTAAGGATGACAACTTGGTCAACATCCTCCTCTCCCCCACTACGTCCACTGAGTCCAGTGCACAGCCCAGGACACATCCTGCCTTCCTAATCAGCTTGTTAAGTTTTTCCCTCTCTGCTGTTGTGATACTGATTCCCCAACAGACAACTCCATAGAATATGGCTGATGCCACCACAGAGTCATTAAAAGAATTCAAAAGTGGACCCTGAACTCCAAAGGCCTCCTCAGCAGGTGGAGTCTGCTCTGGCCTTTCTTGTACATGGTATGTGTGTGTGTGTGTGTGTGTGTGTGTGTGTGATCACTCCAGTCCAGTTTATTGTTCAAATGAACACCCAGGTACTTGTAGCTCCTAATGATCTCAATGTCCTTTCCCTGAATGTTCACCGGGGTAGATGAAGAGAACCTCATCCTGCGGCAATCCACCACCAGTTCCTTGGCTTTACTTGTATTGATCTGAAGGGAGTTCCGTTGGCACCAGTCCACAAAGTTCCTTGTCAGTTCTCTGTACTCACAATCATTGCCATCTAGGATATAGCCTACAATAGCAGAGTCATCAGAGAACTTCTGTAGATGACAGGTAGTTGTATCGTATCTAAAGTCCACAGTGTAAAGTGTGAACAGAAATGGGGCCAGGACTGTCCCTTGTGGAGCCCCTGTACTGCAGAGAATGGTGTCTGATACACAGCCCTTCAGTCTCACATACTATGGTCTGTTTGTGAGATAGTCCATGAGGTGAGATGATGGTCCACCCCTGCGCTCTCCATCTTACTCCTCAGAAGAGTCAGATGGATGGTGTTGAAGGCACTAGATAGATCAAAGAACATGATTCTAACAGTGCTTCCTGCCTTTTCAAGATGAGAGAGAGATCTGTGAAGCAGATAGATGGCTGCATCTTCCACCCCAGTGCCTGGCTGGTAGGCAATGTCCCAACTCGAGTACATTGTTCTCTGTCCCTTAAATAGCTGTTGAACCAGCTGAGAGCCCTATCAGAAGTGCCCAAGCTTTGCAATTTACAAAGTAGTGTTGAATGACACAAACTGTCAAAAGCCTTGCTCAGGTCAATAAGCACCATTGCAGTGATTTGCATATTATCCATGGCTTGGAAAATATGATCGGTAACTAACAAACTCAATGCTTCAGTTGAATGAAATTTCCGATTGCCACTCTGATGTGGCGAGAGACGATTATTCCGGGTCAGGTAGTCATCGAATTGACGCATGGCAATCCACTCAGCAACTTTGGAGAGGACTGGCAATAGGGAAATAGGCCGGTTGTTACCTGGTACTTCATGATCTCCATCCTTGAGGTGAGGAACCACTTCACTCCTTTTCCAGGCCCTTGGAAAGGTGGAACTTGAGAATGAATGGTTGATGATATCAGTTAATGTAGGCAGGATGTGATCAAGACAGTCCTTAACTACTGAAATGGGCACTTTATCATACCCCGGGGACTTATTTGATGGCATGGTCATAATCGCCTCTCGTACATGCACACTAGAGACAGGTTTAAATTCAAACAGGTCATCATTGGCAACAACAGTGGAGGAGAACGGAGGACGCATATCATCCAACCCTTGTAAAGTTGCTAATTCTGCAGATTTTGTTGCAACGACTATTCCGGTTGAGACAAAAAACTTGTTAAATTCATTTGCCAAGACGCTAGTATCCTTGGTGTAGTGAAGTCTTTAACTTGACTTTGCTGGTAAAGCACTGTGTATTGTTTTCCACATGGCACTACTGTTTCCTTTGTTTGTCATCACCCGCTGATTGAAATAATCCCATTCTGCTTCCCTGAACACTTTCTTAATATCCCGTCATAGTTTCGTGAATGCCTTCCAGTCCTCCTGAGATCCACTTTTTCATGCTCTCTTGTGGAGCTGGTTCCTTGATCTTATAAGATCCTTAATTTCCATGGTGATAGCTGGATTAGACTTGCGCTTTAATTTCACAGTTTTTATGGAATGGCGCATGACAGTTAAGGCAGGTCATGAACAAATCATTGAACACATCCAATTTATCATCAGTAGATTCCATTAAGTTCACTGTGTCCCAAGGGATATGGGTGATGTCGCTGGCAAACTGATCAGCGGTATACCTTTTATAGTGCCGAGTTGTGATGTACCATAGAGGGGAGATTGCTTTGAGACTTTCAGGTCCAAAGTAACATACACTAAGAAAGGATAACTGATGGTAAGTTCCCCCACATCATTAGATTTAACTAGTTGCTGATTCGATACCATGATGATGTCCAGGAGGCTGCATGAGGTCTTTGTAACTCGCATAGGTTTTTCAATCAGTTGCATAGCATTTACAGATTCACAAAAGGAAAGCAATGCATCCCCCTTAGGGTTCTTAGTCAACAAGTTGCAGTTTACATTGCCAGTGAGGACAATATCCTTGTTAAGAGACAGGGCTTGGACATATTTTGGCATGAGTTCATTTTCAAGACAAGAAAGGCCAGTTTCCAGGGGCCTATAAACAACGCATACCAAAAATGATCATAGTTTCTTATGGCCCTTTTCCACTACCCTTTTTCAGCTCACTTCAGCTCGCTTCAGCTCACTTCAGCCCGACACGGCTCGCGTTTCGACTACCTCAGAGCAGCACAACTCAGCTCGCTTCAGCCCTGCTTAGCACCCAAAACTCGCACGGTTTTGGAGTGGGGCTGAAGTGAGCCAAACCGAGCCGAGTGGGTCTAGGGGCGTGAGGAGACACTCCCCTGTGCACTGATTGGTGAGGAGGAGTGTCCTCACATGCCCACACATGCCCTGCGAGCACGCTGGGATCTGTAAACACCGTAAACCCGGAAGAATAATAATTACGAATTACGAGAATTTCAGAAGCCTTATGCGCCTCGCCTCATCTATACGCTCTTGCCAGTATCTGTTGGCGTTGTCGGTGACAACAAGCCACAGCACCAAGACCAGCAACACTAACGACTCCATGTCCTCCACGTTTATTGTTTACTATCCGGGTCGTGAGACTACCGCTTAAAAGATCACTGATGTCACTGTTTGCGCCGCCTAACGACATCACGTGACGTCCACCCACTTTCGCTAACTCCACCCAATGTGTCCACCCACTTCCAGCCAGCATGGTTCAGCGCGGTTGTAGTCGAAATGCAACTCCAACAGCCCCGCTCAGCTCGACTCAGCCCAACTCAGCACGGCACGGCTCAGCCCAACTCAGCCGCATTGGTAGTGGAAAAGCGGCATTACTTTGCACTTGTATCGAGAGTTGATGGAATCCAGATTCTTCTATGCCCGTAAGATCCTTTTGAACCTTACATTTAAGCCCATGCTTAACATACACACAAACTCCACCGCCAGGTTTTCCTAGATGATCTAATCTAAAGATTTGATAACCATCAATCTCAACAGTGGCGTTGGTCGTTGTCGAATTTAACCAAGTTTCGGAAAATGTGGAAATGTCAATTTTTCTCTAATACCATCTCTTTAGTCTCTTGAAAATGCTGCCTGTTTTTCAAAGATTCTGCGTTGAGATGAGCAATTTGAAAATATTTGTTTTTTGTCAGCGCCACTGGTCTATATCCATTTAAATCAGTGGGGTATGCAGTTTTCAGTATCAGAACTATAGTTCTGATACTGAAAACACATGATGTCTTCCAAAGGACCAGCACTCTTTCCTGTTCCAGGCTCAAGTTGAAAATGTCCCACACTATTCCACACAGCTGGTCAGCACAATGCCTCAGGAGCCTGGGGTTGATGCTGTTGATGCCTTTCTCACCTTCATCTTACTCAGTTCCCTCCTGACTTGTTCTCTGTCAAAGGACAAAGAAGAGCACAGCTGAGTGCTAGGTGTTACACAGGGAGGTGTGAAGCACTGAGCTGGAGATACAGTGCCTTGAAAAAGTATTCATACCCCTTGAACTTTTTCACATTTTTCCACCTTACAACCACAAACTTAAAAGTTTTTTATTGAGATTTTATGTGATAGACCAACACAGAGTAGCACATAATTATGAAGTGAAACGAAAATGATAAATGGTCTTCAAAATTTTAAACAAATAAAAATCTGAAAAATGTGATGTGCATTAGTATTCAGCCCCCCTGCGTCAATACTTTGTAGAGCCACCTTTTGCTGCAATTACAGCTGCAAGTCTTTTGTGGTATGTCTCTACCAGCTTTGCACATCTAGACACTGAAATTTTTGCCCATTCTTCTTTGCAAAACAGCTCAAGCTCAGCCAGATTGGATGGAGAGCGTCTGTGAACAGCAATTTTCAAGTCTTGCCACAGATGCTCAATGGGATTTAGGTCTGGACTTTGACTGGGCCATTCTAACACATGAATATTCTTTGATCTAAACCATTCCATTGTAGCTCTGGCTGTATGTTTAGGGTCATTGTCTTGCTGGAAGGTGAATCTCTTTCTCAGTCTCAAGTCTTTTGCAGCCTCCAACAGGTTTTCTTCCAGGATTGCCCTGTATTTAGCTCCATCCATCTTCCCATCAACTCTGACCAGCTTCCCTGTCCCTGCTGAAGAAAAGCATCCCCATGGCATGATGCTGCCACCACCATGTTTCACAGTGGGGATGGTGTGTGCAGGGTGATGAGCAGTGTTAGTTTTCCGCCACACATAGCGCTTTGCATTTAGGCCAAAAAGTTCAACTTTGGTCTCATCTGACCAAAGCACCTTCTTCCACATGTTTGCTGTGTCCCCTACATGCACTGAAAAAAATGGGCTGTTAAATTAACACAAAAAAATCTTGTACATCGGTTGCACTTATTAAAATCATATCCACTAAGACCAATTAAGTCATGTTCGTCAAACAGAACATGACTTAATTGGGCTTAGTGGATATGATTTTAATAAGTGCAACCGATGTACAATATTTTTTTGTGTTAATTTAACAGGCCATTTTTTTCAGTGTGGCTTCTTATGCCTGTCTTTCAACAATGGCTTTCTTCTTGCCACTCTTCCAAAAAGGCCAGATTTGTGGAGTGTATGACTTCTAGTTGTCCTGTGCACAGATTCTCCCACCTGAGCTGTGGATTTCTGCAGCTCCTCCAGAGTGATCATGGGCCTCTCGGCTGCTTCTCTGACCAGTGCTCTCCTTGCTCGCTCTGTCAGTTTAGGTGGACGGCCATGTCTCGGTAGGTTTGCAGTTGTGCCGTACTTTTTCCATTTTTGAATGATGGATTGAACAGTGCTTCTTGAGATGTTCAGAGCTTGGGATATTTTTTATAACCTAACCCTGCTTTAAACTTCTCCAGAACTTTATCCCTGACCTGTCTGGTGAGTTCTTTGGTCTTCATGATGCTGTTTGTTCTTCAGTGTTCTCTAACAAACCACTGAGGCCTTCACAGAACAAGTGTATTTATGCTGAGAGTAAATTACACACAGTAGGACTCTATTAACTAATTAGACGACTTCTGAAGGCAATTGATTGCACTGGATTGTATTTAGAGGTATCAGAGTACAGGGGGCTGAATACTAATGCACACCACATTTTTCAGATTTTTATTTGTTTAAAATGTTGAAGACCATTTATCATTTTCGTTTCACTTCACAATTATGTGCTACTCTGTGTTGGTCTATCACATAAAATCTCAGTAACAAACTTTTAAGTTCATGGTTGAAAGGTGGAAAAATGTGAAAAAGTTCAAGGGGTATGAATACTTTTGCAAGGCACTGTATGATGGTTGAGGGATGCTGAGAGGGTGAGAAGGAGGTCTGTGAGCTGGGTGACGATGACCAGGAAGAGACAGTAGCAGTAACAGTGGGCTGATCTGGGGGGAGGGCCGGTGCCTGATCAAATCTGTTAAAGTTGTTGTTCAGGTTGTTTGCCCATTGCAATTCTCCTCCAAGCTGCCTAGGCAAGGCAAGGCAAGTTTATTTATATAGCACATTTCATACACAATGGCAGTTCAATGTGCTTTACAGAAGTAAAAACAAAAACAGTAAACAATAGAGAAATAAAATTACATAAAATAATTTTATCTTTATTCTAAAATAATTAATTAAAAGAATTAAAAGAAAATAATAAGAATTAAACAATAGTAGAAATAAAATATTAAAATGCCAAAAAGAAAAAGAAAAAGGAGAAAAAGAAAGAAAGAAAGAAAGAAAGAAAGAAAGAAAGAAAGAAAGAAGAAAAAAAAACTAGCAGAATAAAATAGAATAAAGTTAAAGTAAATTTAAAACATGCAGAGAAAGTAAAGATTATAAAAAATGTAAAAAATATTAATTATTCAACAGAAAGCATCTGAAAACAGCTTGGTCTTTAACCTAGATTTGAAGCTGCCAACAGCAGGAGCATTTTTAATGTCCTCTGGCAGTTGGTTCCATAGCTGTACTGCATAGTAGCTAAAAGCTGCTTCACCACACTTTGTTTTAACAACTGATTTTAATAATAAATTTTTCTGTTGCGATCTGGTAGATCTGATTGGGTTAGGCCGCTGCAACATATCAGAGAGGTAATTGGGCCCTGTACCATTTAGAGATTTATACACCAGCAGCAATGCTTTAAAGTCAATTCTGTAGCTTACTGGAAGCCAGTGAAGGGACCTTAGAATTGGAGTCATGTGCTCTGTTCTTTTTGTTCGTGTGAGAACCCTCGCCGCTGCATTTTGAACCAGCTGAAGTCGTTTGATGGTCTTTTTTTGGCAGGCCTGTGAAAAGGCCATTGCAGTAATCAACCCTACTAGAGATGAAGGCATGTATTAGTTTTTCCAGATCATTTTTTGACATAAGTCCTCTTAGTTTAGAAATGTTTTTTAGGTGATAAAATGCCGTTTTAGTGATTGCTTTCATGTGACTGTCAAAGTTTAGCTCACTGTCAATGAAAACACCAAGATTTTTAACCATTTCTTTAGTTTTAATCCCTTTTGTGTCAAGAATAGTGGTAATCCTGAGTCTTTCATCTTTTTTTCCAAATAGAATTACTTCTGTTTTATCTGTGTTCAGCTGAAGAAAATTTTGTGACATCCAGCTATTGATTTGATCGATACACTGGTAGAGACATTCAAGGAGGGCATAATCATTTGGTGATAGAGCAAAATAAATTTGGGTATCATCTGCATAGCAGTGATACAAAATTGAATTTTTATTGATAATTTGCCCAAGTGGGAGCATATAAAGGTTGAAAAGTAATGGTCCAAGAATCGACCCCTGGGGGACACCACAGGTCAAGGGCATTGACGTTGAGGAACAATTTCCCAGGGTAACAAAGAAGCTTCTATCTTTTAAGTATGATTTTAACCAATTGATAACTTTACCAGTCAATCCAACCCAGTGTTCAAGTCGATATAGCAGTATGTTGTGATCAACAGTATCAAAAGCTGCACTGAGGTCCAGTAACACCAGGACCGATGTTTTGCCTGCATCAGTATTAAGACGTATGTCATTTATAACTTTAATCAGCGCTGTTTCAGTGCTATGATTGGCACGAAATCCTGACTGAAAATTATCAAAACGGCTGTTTGATATCAAGAAGGCAGTTAATTGATTGAAGACAATTTTTTCCAGGATTTTCCCGATGAATGGTAGATTTGATATTGGCCTGTAATTATTTAACACTGAAGGATCCAGATTATTTTTTTTAAGAAGGGGCTTTACAACTGCTTTTTTTAGGGACACAGGAACAATGCCAGTCTCCAAGGATGTATTTATAATTTGAAGCACATCTGTAATTATAAGATGAAGAACAGACTTAAAAAAGTTGGTGGGCAGAATGTCCAGTTCAGATGTTGAGGAACTGAGATTTTGTACAGTTTTTTCAAGAGTCTCATAATCAATTAAACAAAATTCTGACATTGTGTTGAAATTGTCTGTCTGTGTCACTGGTGATTGCAGTTTTTCAATTTTTTGCAACTGAGATATATTATGAGAAATATTCTGCCATATTTTATCAATTTTACCTTTGAAGAAAGATGCAAACTCATTGCATTTATTAACTGAGAGAAGTTCAGGTGCTAATTGTGGTGGGGGATTAGTTAGCTTCTCTACTGTTTAAAATAGCACACGGGCATTGTTCATATTCCTGCTGATGATATTGGAGAAGAAAGACTGTCTTGCTTTACGAATTTCATAATTATAATTACAAAGCATCTCTTTATGGATTTGATAATGGATGTGAAGTTTAGATTTGCGCCATTTTCTTTCAGTCTTTCTACATTCTCTCTTTAGCAGTTTAACAGCCGGGTACTGCTTCCATGGTGCTTTCTGCTTATCATTGACTCTTTTTATTTTGAATGGAGCAATATCATCCATAATTTGGGTCATATTTAAATTAAAAAATTCCAGTAAATCATCTACAGAGTCTGACATTTTGGTTGAGTTCTGAGAGAGAGCTTGCTTAAAAAGAGCACAAGTGTTGTCGTTTATGACTCTCCTGCCTATAGTCGTTGAGCTATTCTGAATGTGAGGAGACATAGAAACATCAGAGAAAACACAGAAATGATCAGATAAGGCCAGGTCAACAACAGTATAAGAAACAGTAAGACCCTTTGTGATGACGAGGTCAAGAGTATGACCACGAGAGTGGGTCGGTCCCTGTACATGTTGTACTAGGTTAAAGTTATCAATAATTGCAAATAGTTCTTTGGCATAAATGTTATCAGTATTATCTACATGCAAGTTAAAATCCCCAGATATAATAAGACAATCAAACTCTAAGCAAATGACTGATAACAGTTCACCAAACTCTTCAAGAAAGACTTTGGCTGAATGTCTCGGAGGCCTGTAAATAGTTAATAATAATATGTTAGGAGAGCATGTAACAAGTGCACATAAGTGTTCAAAGGACGTAAAATCACCTAGTGAGGATTGTTTACATTGAAAAGAGACTTTGAATATATTTGCGATCCCTCCACCTTTCCCTTGTCGGGTAACATTCAAAAAATTAAAATTTGGGGGAGCTGCTTCGATAAGGGTGGTAGCACTATTTGCTTGATCCAGCCAGGTTTCAGTTAGAAGCAAAAAATCAAGATTGTGTCTACAAATAAGATCATTAATTAAAAATGACTTGTTTAAAAGTGATCTAATGTTCAGAAGGGCTAGTTTTACAGTAATATTTGGTTGTGCACTCTGATGCTGTTTTAAAACAGGAAGGAGATTAGATTGGTTCACCCCCAGGGTTAAATGTGCTCTATGTTTTCTGTTTCTTATCAACACAGGAATAGTGTCAACATCGGGTCCCAGCTTTTTTCTACATCCATTTGCAGGGACCCAGAGTACATCAAACAAGACTTTCTAAATGTTCCATTTGGTTTGAGGGTGAAAGGACTGGAGATGACATGTATCTTTTGGATGGTGAAAAAGATTTGTAGCCAGCTGAAAGTCCTGGACGAACACAATTTTGATGAACTGGGTACACTGCTTGTTGCGACAAATTTGGGCTGAAAAAAGAGAGTGTAGCCATCGGGAGCAATTTCTTTCATGCTATTTGGGAAATCCATCCGAGGAGAAGTGGAGTCGTCTGTCCTTGAATGTTGGGAGGCCTGCAAGTCAGATGTTTGTGTGTCCTTGATGACGACTTGCAAAGATGATTGTTTAGGCTTTGTAACTATGTCAGTCTGCAACATCTTATCAACTGTTTTCCTCGGTGCTGGCTGAGAAAAGATTGCAAGTTTGTAGTGGTCTGCTAAGACTTTGGCTCCAATCCAGCTGAGTTCAGTGCTATTTGGCTTGTAGAATTCTTTGCGATTCCAAAAAAGATTAAAATTGTCTATGAAATTCATACCAAATGAAGAACAAGTTTTTCCAAGCCAGGTGTTAAGACTGAAGAGTCGAGAAAAAGCAAAACTTCCTCTCGCTGGGAGTGGGCCACTGATAAAAGATTGAATTCCAGTCTTATAGAGCTCAGAAAAAAGTTTTCTGAAATCATCTTGGACAAACAGCTGTTCTCTGAAAACATCATTTGCTCCCACATGTACAACGATACGCTTAATCGTTTTATGCTTGGACATGAGTTTCAAAATGCTGTCTTTGGTGTCAGAGATGGATGCATTTGGAAGACAACAAATAATCATCTCATAACCTTTTAATTGTCTTACAGTGGAATCACCAAGAACAAGGGTTGTGGGATCAGGTGGTGTTACGAGCTGCTTTTTGCCTCTTCTCACAGCTCTTCGATCTTGGTGCAATTCCTTTTTACTATGTGTTTGTCCACTTGACAAATCCTCTTCCACATCCCTGAGGCATTCAAATTTGTTCTGAAGCCTTATAGACTGTGGATTTTCCATAGGATTGTAGATCCTATTGTAATTTGTAGAATGAGCTGGTGTTGAAGTAATTACTCTTCTGTTTTTGTTTTTGGGCTTAGCACCCATCATTTGCCAGTTTTCAGTACTCACATTTTGTACAGCTTGAGTGATGAAATCTTCCACTTGGTCTGCAATGTCCTCAGTCTGTCGGAGCGCAATCTCTGCATTCTCAGCCACTGTTTCTGTACTCCTTTCCTGAGATATCGCTTTTAATTCATCCGTCTTTGGCAGAGCATTAATCTTTGATTCCAGAATAGAAATCCTCTGTTCTAGTTCCATGCATTTTCTGCAGGATTTTTTGCTTCCTGGCATTTAAAAAAAAAAAAGTGGAAATTAAAATTAAATTAAAAGCTTATAAAGATGAAGAAAAGAGAGAAAAAAAGTGGAAATTCAATGAGAAAGTAAAGTATAGAAATAAAGATTAAGAAAGCAGGAGCAAAGCAAAGAAGCGTCCTACTCGCTTGAGTAGGAGGAGCAGAGAGGGATGCCTATTTTTAAGGAATGCCTATTGGATTCCTTAAGTCCTGAGATGGTTTTAAGGCCCCTTCAGACTCCACTCACGTTGCTCTGCTGCAGCTGATCCTCCATCCTCTTCCTGTAGCGGTCTTTGCCTTCCCTGATCTTTCTTCTCAGCTCCTTCTGTACCCTCCTCAATTCCGCTCTGTTTCTTGATCTGAGTACTCTCTTCTTCTCAGTCAGGAGAGCCTTCAGCTCAGGAGTGACCCAGGGTTTGTTGTTTGAGAAGCACTGTACTGTTTTAGTGGGCACACCCATATGGAAAAGAAATAGAAGAAACTTATAAAAAAATATATAACTTTCCATCACCTTCAGTTTATGTTTCATGTATTGTGCATCATATAAGGAATATGATTTACTCCTGAAAGTGGCCACTTTTGCATTACTGTCATATATTGTTCTGATAAATACGCAAATCATACAAGTTTCATTTTGTTCACATTTCCTAAGGATCTTATGTCTGGTTTCACTGTTGTATGCTTTACACACAAGTTTCAGACAAAGGACATACAAATTTTATAAGATTTATCTACATCTTTTCCATATGGGCAGTGTTCTCTACACAGAAGTTTATGTAGTTCGTGATGTAGTTTGTGAGGCTGTCTACGTCCTCGTGGGGCTCACAGAGAAGATCCCAGTCTGTAGTGCCAAAGCAGTCCTTCAAAGCCTCATAAGCCTTATCAGTCCAGCTTCTCACCTGTTGTGTATTGACTGGATGTCTGTGAACAACAGGTCTGTAGACTGGCAGGAGATGCACCAGGTTGTGGTCAGATTTGCCTGGGGGGGTGATGTACGATATGCTTCCTTGATGTTGGCATAAAACATACCCAATGTCTTATTGTCTCTTGTGCTGCATGTTACATTCTGTTTGAAGTTGGGAAGAGTGGAGGACAGGGAAGCATGGTTAAAATCCCCAGAGATCACGACGAGAGCCTGTGGATTCTGTGTCTGCAGTCGGCTTGGGACTGAGTGGATGATGTCACATGCCATGTTCGCGTCAGCAGAGGGGGGAATGTAAGCAGTTTTCACGATGACATGCAAGAATTCCCTTGGTAAATAATGCGGCCTCATGCTAACAGCTAACAGTTCAATATCCTTACTGCAGATTTTCTCTTTAATGGTGATGTGTCCCGGGTTACACTATCTATCATTGATAAACACAGCCAGTCCCCCTCCTTTCCCCTTACCGCTCTCCTTTGTCCTGTCTACACGCCAAATTTGGAAGCCATCAACCATGATGTTACCATCCGAAGTTAGCTCGGTTAGCCATGTCTCTGTAAACAGCATCAGACTACACTGCCAGTATTCCTGCTGGTGCTGAGTTAGCACTGCTAACTCATCCATTTTATTGGGAAGAGAACTTATATTCCCCGTGATAACAGATGGAAGGACGGGTTTGTAGCATCTCTTCCTGCCGTGACGCTGGCATATTTTTCCTTTCTCTGTCTCCTTAATTCCCATGGTATATACAGAATCTCCTCGGGGATCACATCAGTGTTACTGAGTGCTAGCAGCTGTTCCCTGGTGTAAACAATAGCCCCATGGTGATACGCCGGCTGTCCAGACGTGAGTGCAAACAGAAGTCCCCAAACAAGGAGGAAAAACACGAGTGTTCTGAACATAGTTCGTGTAGTAAAATAAGCAGTACTTAAAAGAAATGAAGTAAACTTAAAAAGAACATTAAAAAAGGTAAAAAACAAGTAAAGAACAAAATGTAAGAGAGGAGCTGCTGTAACTGGCTGCCACTCTCGAGGGGCGACCTCCCTCTCACACACCACTGTCACCAGTACCAAGGAGACCTCCTCCCTTTCACACACCACTGTCACCAGTGCCATGGAGTCCTCCTTCCTCTCACACACCACTGTAACCAGTGCCATGGAGACCTCCTCCCTCTCACACACCACCCTCACCAGTGCCATGGAGACCTCCTCCCTCTCACACATCACCATCTATATAACTTCGTCTGTCAATTCGATGAGGACCACCTAATGTCATCCATCATTTGATTGTGTGGGTTGAGTCCGCTCATATGTCCTCAGGTGGCTCTATTCTTGCACAGAACTGCCGGTTACAGTGTGGGCAGGGAAGTTGAGCAGTGTTCAGTGGAGGGTTTGCTGCACATTCCTTCCTAGCATGCCTTTTCTGCTGGGCGACAGTTTTGCGTGACTCCTCATAGGCAACTGCACTTTCTCGGACTGTGCGTTGCCACTGTGGTCAGTCACTAGCAATTTGCTCCCATGAGTCAGTCTGTATGTCAAACGCTTTCAGAGATGCTTTCAGGGAGTCCTTGTATCGCTTTTCCTGGCCACCGCGCAATCGTGTACCTTCTTCAAGCTCACCATAGAATAGCCTCTTGGGCAGTCAATGGTCTGGCATACGGACTAAATGTTCTGACCATCTGAGCTGTAACTGCATTAGAATGGTGTAGATACTTGGCATACGAGCGCTGATCAGTACCTCTGTGTCAGGTATTCTATCTTGCCATTTGATGTTGAGAAGCTTCCTGAGACAGAGTGTGTGGAAATGATTGAGTCTCTTGGCATGGTGTCGGTAGACTGTCCATGTTTCACATGCATACAGGAGTGTAGGAAGTACAATGGCTTTGTACACCTTTAGTTTTGTCTCGAGACGAATGCCTCTTCTGTTCCAGACACTGTCATGAAGTCTGCCAAATGTAGCACTCGCTTTTGCAATCCTGGCATTAACTTCATCATCAATGTTAGCATTCTGGTTAAGGGTGCTACCAAGGTAGGTGAATCTGCTAACAACATTGTGTAGGTATCATGCCACCATCTTGTGTCAGAACTACAATTCCCAGTCCACTTCTGTGTGACCTACGTCACGCGTGGGCGGGATCATCTACGTCATCATACAAGGAAACATAAAACAATGGGACAACGCTTCCATCTTTGGTCTCTCACGTCTGGCTTCCGATGAATCTGGATGTATAAAGAGGCGCGCTCTCCACCCAGAAAGACGTCTTCTTTCTTGCAAGATCCATCACTCAGCGCGATTTTCTTTCTTACCCTTGGCAAAGGTAAACTCTAGAGTCGCGCGATCTTTAAACTCAACCTGAGTTACAACCGGTTTACTTGCATTAGAAGTGACGTCACGACTGCAGCCCAGGCAGTCAAAAGTTAAGAAGCGATTGAATCCTTTTTAACTCAAAAGCGCTGTGCATCTGATTCTGATCAGAGACTTTTCCTCACAAACGCTGAGGTTCGGACCAAGAATCCTCTGCTTTCCACGGGAACCACCCAAGTGCTCCGCTGGACCCGAAAGTTTTCTACGCCTCCATCACGAGCGGCTCACGTGCTCCCACGGCGAGGCCCGAAACTACACCGGCGAATAGTTCTTCATATCTTGCTAAAGGCAGGATTAAGTAAGATTTTGGCATTTGGGCATAATTAGGATAGTCTTAGGAATTTGCTTTTATTTGAAATAGTGTGAATTTAAACCCAGGTTTATGTTACACTGTTAGACACGCAGCGTGTTGATTTTATTTTGGTTCTGTGTTCTCTCAATTGTTTAATAGATAGGCTGCGCATGCTTCTCTCTTTTTTTTATTCTTACTAACATTATAATTTCATTATTATACATCTTGATGTCATTAAGATTTCAGTGGATTCAGTATGGTTATGAGCTAGTGGGTTAGCTACAGCTTCCCTTTTGTCTGCTTAGCAACACAAAGCTAATCAAGGCCTACCATGTGCTCAGCAGGCCATCAGGCCTGATAAACCACACCTCAGCTAGAAATCCACAAGTTAGCTTTTAGTTAGCTACGGCTAATACCCTTGTCTTTAGCAACACGTGCTCAGTAGGCCTCACCAGGCCTAACAAACACACTTTAGCTAGGCCATAGGGCCTTTAGCAAACTCACACTAGCAACACAAGGCTAAACACAGAGCTAATCCTTTGTTCTGTTTAGATAACATTCTTTTGTTTAGCTACCAACAAGCTAGGCCTCCACCACGTGTAGTTAGCTACACGAGGCTAAACACATGGTCAAGTCCTACACACACACACACCTCACTGCTTGTATATATTGGTTTATTATTTTTATCTTTGTTATAATAAATTCATTTATTAAACAAGCTGTGTTTATTTGTGTGAACAATATGAAGTCCCCAGTCTCCCTCGAATTCAAAAGGGTGCATATACAAGTTATGTAATATGGTAAGTGATCGTAATAATTTGGAAATATACCATAATTTAGCTGTTTGGTAATTTATTATTAAGCACCAGGATTAATGGTATGATTCACTAAATGATTCATTGAACGATTCCTTAAATGATTCATTGAACGATTCCCTAAATGATTCACTGAACGATTCACTGAACGATTCACTTCAAATGAGAGTGATTCTATGGTATGATTCAATTCAAACGAGTCAAATTAAACGATTCAATGGGATTGATTCATTTTAATTATTGACCTTCAAAATTTAATGAGACTGATTTAACGAGATTGATCACTTAATATCAATAATTAACTGATTGCACCCACAATTGAGATTTTTATTGTTTACAGTGATGACGGGCTTCACATAGGGTTTTTCTGGAGCTGGTAGGTCGAGCACTTCTGTCTTCTTTGTGCTGATTGCCAAGCCAAAGTTTCTGCATCTGTTCGAGAACTTGTCAACACTGCACTGCATGTCAGATTTGGAGCTGGCGTTTAGTGCACAGTCGTCTGCAAACAAAAAGTCTGACAATATCTGTTTGCACTTTTGTTTTGGCTTGTAGCCTTCTTAAGTTGAATACTTTTCCCTCCATTCTGTATCTGATTCCAATTCCAACATCCCCTTCACTGAAGACGTCTGTTAGCATCGCAGTAAACATGATGCTGAACAACGTGGGGGCTAATACACAGCCCTGCTTCACACCATTTGTGACAGGGAATGGATCAGACAATATATCATTGTCCTGCAAATGGGCCTGCATGCCATCATGGAATTGTTGTACCAGAGTGATGAACTTCTGGGGGCATCCATATTTTGCCATAATCTTCCAGAGGCCTTCCCTGCACACGGAATCAAATGCTTTGGTCAGGTCAACATATGTAGAGAACAAGTCAGAGTTCTTATCCTGACATTTTTCTTGCAGCTGTCTGGCAGCAAAGATCATGTCAGTAGTTCCTCTGTCTTTCCTGAAGCCACATTGGCTCTCTGGAAGTAATCCTTGTTCAAGATGTACCAGTAGCCGATTAAGGAGAATCCTAGCAAGTATTTTACCTGCTACAGAGAGGAGAGATATACCTCTATAGTTGTCACACACTTGCCGGTTGCCTTTGCACTTGTACAGGTGAATGATTGTTGCATCTTTAAAGTCCTGAGGGATTGACTCTTGTTCCCATATGATGGTAAACAGTTGCTGAAGCTTGTCAATCACAGCTGTACCACCTTCCTTGTAGATTTCAGCAGAGATGGAATCTCGACCTGGTGTTTTCCCACATGAGAGTTGACTTATGGCTTTTTGTGTCTCTGACAAGGTTGGAGGGTCTGCAAGTGCCTCGTTTATGGGCACTTGAGGAAGACGATCTATTGCTTCTTCGTTGATTGATGAGGGGCGATTTAGTACATTGTTAAAGTGTTCTGCCCATCGCTTTAAAATATCTTCCTTGTCTGTGATCAATGTATTTCCATCCGCAGTGAGCAGAGGGGACAGACCTATTGATGAGGGTCCGTGGATTTCTTTCAAGCCATCATAAAATTTCTTCAGATCGTGCTTATCTGCATAGCCCTGGATTTCCTCTGCTTTGTTATTCAGCCACGTGTCACGCATCTTTCGCAGCTTTCCCTGAACTGTATTTTGTATAGTGGTATACGCATCTTTCTTGGATGTATCCTTGGTGTCATTGAGATGTGCTCTGTGTAATCTATGTTTCTCATGTAGCAGTTGTTGGATCTCATCACAGTTGTCATCAAACCAATCCTTGTGGTTTCTGCATGTTGGTCCCAAGGTTTCCAGAGCAGCCCTATGTATGACATCTCTAAGGTTTTCTCAGCTGGTTTCTATGTTTTGGTCATCCAGTGAGATGGACTCTAGGTTCTCTCTCAGCACATCCACAAATAGTTGATTTGTTTCAACATTCTTCAGTTTATTGGTATTCAGTTGTCTTGGGGGTTTTGTCCCTTGCGGGCGCCTCTTGGGTTGGATATGGATGTTCAGCTTAGTGATTATGAGGTGATGATCAGTCCAACATTCAGCACCACACATAGACTTGGTAATCCGGACATCTTGTCTATCTCTCTTTCTGACAATGGTATAATCGATCAAATGCCAGTGCTTAGATCTTGGATGCATCCACGATGTTCTATTTCTGATTGGAAGTTTGAAGATGGTGTTGGTTATAGTTAACTCATGGTCAGCACAAGTCTGGGGAAGTAAGAGACCGTTGCTGTTACACTGACCTATTCCGTGCTTGCCGATGACACCCTCCCAGGAAGTACTGTCGGCGCCTACTCTAGCATTGAAATCACCAAGTATGATAAGCTTATCAGCTTTTGGAAGAGCAGTGATTACGGAGTGGAGATTCTCGTAAAACTCATCTTTCACCGCATCTGGGTTAGTCATAGTTGGGGCATAGGCACTGACAATGGTGAGGTGCTTCTTTCCAGATAGCAGGGGGAGTTTCATTGTCGCCTGTCATTTACACCTTTCGGGAGCCCTGCTAGCTTTCCTACCAATGAAGATTTCACAGCAAAGCCAACTCCTGCCTCACGATGCTCTTCACTCCCTCTTCCGCTCCAGAAGAAGGTGTAGCCACAGCCCCTTTCACAAAGCTCTCCTTCTCCTGCCAGCCGGGTCTCGCTGAGAGCTGCTATGTCAATGCCATAATGAGCAAGTTCATTTCGAATGAGGGCTGTTCTTCTTTGGGGTCTGTCTGAGTTCTCTTTATCCTGTAGGGTATGTACATTTCATGCACCAAGAATGAGCGGAACAATCCTTGTTTTCTTCTTCGTTGTGTTACGACCGCTAGGATAGGGTTCCCTTCAGCCACGGTCTGCTGGTTGGGGAAGTATGGAGCAGGCCTAAGTCTGCTTATGACTTCGTCCGCATGTTCTGCCGAGATCCAGACTTCACATGCTGGGACAGACATATCCCTGATTCACCGGGAAGTTTGCGACCAACCTGGCTACCCTCACCTGGTTTAGCCCGCTTGCCAAAGCGGTTGCCCGGGGTGTGGCCGCTGTGCATGCTACAGCTACTAGGAGCCACAGGTGAGAGCTGAGTATCAGGTGGGAGCCAAAGCAGGACGAGCTACCCTAAGGGCTGATGTTGCTACCCTACAGGGCATGGCAGGCCCCCCATGCAGAGGTTCTGTCCCTCCCTGACACCACCACCATCACCAGTGCCATGGAGACCTCCTCCCTCTGGGGTTTAAGCAGGTTGAGGTGGAATGTCTGCCTCTATCTGATCATTTCACCTCATCATTGACATCCACAATTTCCCAACGTCCCTGACTCAAATATGTGTACATTTATTGTGTAATAAGTGTGTGTGTGTCTGCATGTGTTTTACAGAGTGGCTCGTCCTCATCAGCTGTTCTTTAGTGGGTCAGTTCGAGGTGAGAGTGCAATGGAGACACTGGAGCAAACAGGAAGTGAATTGGAAGTCGAGTTTACTGTGAGATCAGCACGCACACACACACACACACACACACACACACACACACACACACAAACCTACATCATTCACACACACAGAGTTATGATCATTTATATTTAGTTTAATTTGAGTATTATTACTCATAATAATTGTGTGTCCTATGTGTGTGTATGGTGTGTGTGTGTGTGTGTGTGTGTGTGCAGGTGTCTAACAGTGGTCAGTCTATGCAGATACTCGGTTCCACGTTTCTCAACATCATGTGGCCTCACGAGCTGGCGAATAAAAAATGGCTGCTTTACCCAACAAGTTTACTCTCGGACCATCCACACACACACTGCACACACCGCTCGGCCCTCAACACACTTGGCCTCAAACACACACTTCATACACACCACACACACATACAGCAGCTCCAGGTATGCAATAAAACTCCTGCAGTGTGAAGTTCAGTTCTGTGTGATGTTAAAGAGAAGTGAAATTTCATGTGACTGTTGATTCAGTAATGAAATGCCTTGGAGTTACAACATGTTTATTAATGTGTCATAAAGGTGAGGAAGACTCGCTCATATTCTGAGGATGAAGGACAAGCGCCGGTGAAGAACAGCGTCAACGAAAACACACCAGCTGTCGCCGCTAACGAGAGACGTAAATCCCTCAAACTGGTGTGTGTGTGTGTGTGTAATTAAAACGTGTGTGTGTGTCTATGTATATTGTGTTATATAACAAGTGTGTGTGTGTTGCAGGACTGTGTGTTAGGCTCAGCAAGGTGTGAGGTATTTCAGTGTGCGCTGCAGAATTTCTCTGGTTCTATGAAGTTCACAGTCAATGCTCGTCTCTGGAACAGCACGTTTATAGAGGTTCGTTGTTATTAATGTTATTGGTACACCACAGACATCACAAAAGTAATGGCACCCTCCTATTTATTTATATATCTCTCTCTCAGGAGTTCTCGACAGTCAGTGTGTTGGAGGTGTTGGTCCGAGCAAACATCTCAGTGAAGTCTAGCATAAAACATCTGATGCTGAGAGATGCTGCTGCACAGGTATACACACACACACACACACACACACACACACACACACACACACACACACACACACACAGGAGAAATGACAAGGCATAATATCATAAAATGTGTGTGTGTGAAAAGTCCCACCAGAGGACTGATTTATTGTGAGTTAAAGTTGTGTTTTTCATGTGATTAATTCACACATTGATATTTTTTCCAAAATCTTTTTTTATGATACTTTCACACAGAACATGAATATTATGCTGTGAAAAAGCAACATTTCTTGGAACAAGGTTTATTTTTCTGAGCTTTTGCAACACAAATAAATGCATCAACCAGTTGGACGTCACATCACAACAATGACGGTGGCCCTGTTGGTTGCATGCGTTTCTCACCACACTGTATTATGTGACAAAGGACACAAAATTACAAAGACAGTGATCTGAAGGGCAGCATGTGGAGAAGGTTAGGCAATCAGCAGAGTGAAGAGCTCATGGAGTAAAGTCAGGAGCAAGATAACAACATCACAGCAAGCTTGGCTAATGTAAGCTAGATAATAATCTGCGGGAGACATTGTGTGTAGAGTTTTACCTGAGCACTGCACAATGACTCCCCAGAGAGCAGACGAATCAGAACACACACAGGCTTTAAATATCCAGCACCCGCTGTGGGAGAGCTGCAGCTCCTGTACGAGGCAGTGGAACCACATTCTCTCACTCTGTTTGGTAAAATGATGTACCTTAAATCTCCTCTTCTGTTGTTGAGTGAGGAGGACAATATCCTCATCCTTGGATCGCTGCCACTGTGAACAGGTTTGATATGGAATATTCACAGGCGGGTGTTTTGGTGTCATTTATTCGTGATGACCTGGGGTGTAAATGCTATTACTCTTACGTGTGTGTGTGTCAGGTATCAGTGATGGTGTATCCTGAACTGAGTGTGTTGGATCAGTCATGGATTCCATGGTGGATTATCCTGATTGCTATATTAGCTGGAGTGATTGTGCTCACTGTGATCGTATGCATCCTGTGGAAGGTACACACACACACACACACACACACACACACACACACACACACACACACACACACACACACACACACACAGAGTATTTATAGAAACACCCAGACCTGGATTGAGCACATTAAATACATTAAGCACACATCTCTATGAATTATTAAATCTCTACTAAGCCCAAAGAAGAAGAAAACTAACAGTGCATTAGCATATTTCATAAATATTCATATTAGTCATGATAAATTCTCATCGTGTTTCATCTCCTTTCAGTTCTTCTGTTTGTGTTTGAACTGTTTAACAGTTCTCTCTCTCTCTTTCCTCTTATTCTCCATGTTTTCTTCCATCCTCCTGCTGTTTTCCTCATTGTGTTTCCTCTCCTGTGTGTGTGTGTGTGTGTGTGTGTGTGTGTGTGTGTGTGTGTGTGTCAGTGTGGGTTCTTTAAGCAGACAGAGAGACGTCATCATGATGAGACAGAGTTTTATCGTGCTCATCTTCACCTGCAGCCATCTGATGCAGACAAACACACAGCGGCACAATAACACCATCACACACAGACACACACACACTCCGCTCCGGGGTAAACACACGGTGTGATGAATGTGTGAATCACAGCACTGCTGAGGGCCAGACTGTCTTTAAACTCTGTGTGTGTGTGTCTTTGTGTGTGCGTGTGTTGAGTGCATGTTGAATGCACCTGATCCTGTGCTCTAACTTCACGTCCTGATGAAGCTGGAATAAAAAACAAAAGTGTTGAATTTCACAGCCTACACAGTTATCACCTCCACACAATGGCTATGTGTGTGTTTGTATTTGTGATCGTGTAATCATTTAAGTTTGTTTGTTGTTACACGAATCTGCACGGAGTGTTATACTTAAGGTACTGCAGAAGCTGAAGCTGAGTATTTCAGCTTGATGAGAAATGGCCACTACTTTACACCCCAAATCACAATCAGACTTTACACCCCGGCTTGCAGTCAGGCTTTACACCCCGACTGGCAATCAGACTTTACACCCTGACTCACAGTCAGACTTTACACGCTGACTCACAGTCAGACTTTACACGCCGACTCACAGTCAGACTTTACACCCCGCCTCGCAGTCAGACTTTACACTCCGCCTCGCAGTCAGACTTTACACCCCGCCTCGCAGTCAGACTTTACACCCCGCCTCGCAGTCAGACTTTACATGCCGACTCACAGTCAGACTTTACACCCCGCCTCGCAGTCAGACTTTACACTCCGCCTCGCAGTCAGACTTTACACTCCGCCTCGCAGTCAGACTTTACACGCCGACTCACAGTCAGACTTTACACCCCGCCTCGCAGTCAGACTTTACACTCCGCCTCGCAGTCAGACTTTACACTCCGCCTCGCAGTCAGACTTTACACCCCGCCTTGCAGTCAGACTTTACACGCCGACTCACAGTCAGACTTTACACCCCGCCTCGCAGTCAGACTTTACACTCCGCCTCGCAGTCAGACTTTACACCCCGCCTCGCAGTCAGACTTTACACCCCGCCTCGCAGTCAGACTTTACACCCCGCCTCGCAGTCAGACTTTACATGCCGACTCACGGTGAGACTTTACACCCCGACTCACAGCCAGACTTTACACGCCAACTCACAGTGAGACTTTACACGCCAACTCACAGTGAGACTTTACACGCCGACTCACAGTCAGACTTTACACCCCGCCTCGCAGTCAGACTATACACCCTGACTCACAACAGACCTTACACCCTGACTCACAACAGACCTTACACCCTGACTCACAACAGACTTTACACCCCGGCTGCAGTCAGACTTTACATGCCAACTCACAGTGAGACTTTACACCCTGACTCACATCAGACTTGTGTTCAGTTTCTGCAGTTTGGTGTTATTTTGATGTTTTGCAGTGTTTTTTTTTTTATTTCTCTCTGTTTGGTCATTTTTCATATTTGAGTGAGTTACTGTCTTTACTCAATTCATCAGCCACAAAATCATTAAATTTCTTCTACTGTGTCTCTCTCTTTGTCTCTTCCTGTTTCTCTCTGTCGATCCTTCTGTCTATTTTTTTCTGTGTGTGTGTGTGTGTGTGTGTGTGTGTGTGTGTGTGTGTGTTTTAGTTCGGTTTTTTCCAGAGGTCTCTGTATAAAGACAGCGTTCCTCAATATCATGCAGTGAGAATCCGGCATCATGAACGTTCTCACCTGCACCCTGACCCCCAGCCTGAGAAACTCCTCAAACCTGAAAAATCTCCTACATCACACATCAAACAGTGGAGGACATGGTGGAGCGATGGCAGACACTGACGCGTGCACACAGGTTTATTTCAGCATGTGTGAATAATCAGTTAAACATTATTAAACTCAACACCATTCTGATGGAGACTTCATAATTCCAGAATTCCCCTGTATTCTAATTAGGAGGCTGCTGACATAAGGAATAGGATGTTTCTTTATGCTCTTTATGGACTATGGACATTTCTTTATGGACTATGGGTACATCTTTGGGCCCATGTTTGGAAGTCACGGTAATGAGTATGTAGGGAATGTGGGCATGTCTTTTTGAGTGTGTATAGAAATGAGAGTATTGAAGAAAAGACTTTTATTTCTCACATATAAATTATAGCACAGTGAAATTCTTTTCTTTACAGTTTGTTAGGAAGTTGGGGTTTGAGATCAGGGTCAGAGTCAGCCATGCTACAGCACCCCCTGGAGCAGAGAGGGTAAAGGGCCCAACAGTGGCAGATTGGTTATGCTTTAATTCATGACCTTCTCATTAGTAACCCAGTGTTGTTAGGCACCACTGCCCCTGCCCCATTACTGAGAGGGTGTGTCATTAAGACCATAGAAAGGGTGGGTGTGTCTTGAAGTCAATATGTAGGTGTCAAGTAGGAAACAGTAGGAAACTAGGGAAGTCATTAGCATTCTATTTGGGTGTATATGAAGTATTTGGTTCCAAAATGCTATATATCCAATTCCATTGTTTTGAGAAAAATCACTTTTTCTGATTATGGGTAGTGATAAAAGGAGAACCACTGTATCTTGTTTTAAAATTTATTGACTAACTCCTTAATAATAACAAACTTCAAAAATGAAATCCAGAACTAATTAACAGCTTTTAACTGAACCAAATAATTATTTTTTGTCAAGTTGCTACATATCCATGCCACGGCATTTTTCCCCCCAAAATGCTACATATCCCTTTCTATTTAAAGTGCATTTAACCGTCTTCTTTCATGACAGATTATTTTATTTTATAGATTATTTTATTTTTTTAGATAATTTTATCAAAATTATTCATAATTCAGCGTGAAATTGTCCAATAAATGTGAGAAGTTACGAAGTGATTTCCTACTTCATGGGCGCAGCCATCTTAGAAGACTCCACGTCAGTGGCGGCCTCTGATTGACCAAATGGATATGTCTGGTTTTGAGAAAAATCGGTGATGGCACCTGTTGTGTTTTGGAATGAAAGGCCGTAATGCAGTGTGTAAATCAATGGCAGATATCGTGTTTTGGCGAAAACTGAATATTGTACGCATAAGATATGATAATTGCTGATGGTTTGATGGTGGGAGTTTCAGTTTTTCAAATTTGGCGTTTATCGCATTTTGGAACCAAACTCTTCATATTTTTACAGATTTTAGAAGGTTAGTGAACATGATGTGATTGTTAGAAAAAGTCTCAATTCAATCATGAAATCACTTTTATGTGCTGACAAGGGAAAGTTTATGGGGGCGTGTCTTTATATTTATACATAAGGTGAACACACCCATTAATTCACAGACAAACCCGCCTTCTTTTTTTGACAAATGTGAAAAAGCATGTGATCTTTGGGAAAATGGTGATCCTATAATTCTGTTAAAATCCACAATGAAATGTCTCTGAGATACAAAACTGAAAAAAAAATTGTAAAAAAAAAATAATCTGTGATCAAATCAAATGTTAGCTTGTGTCTGTTTTTACATTCACCTGTTAGCAATAAATGTTGTACGTTCAAGGGAACACACACACACACACACACACACACACACACACACACACACACACACACACACACACACACACACTATGTATATGTATATCTATGCTGCTGAGTGGCACCTTTTTTATTAGATTAATCTAAAAACTGCTAATGTTCATTAAACACGTGCTAAGTTAGCTAACATGCTTGGCTTATACTATGACACTTGAGGTTCTTTTGTCGCCTGATCAAGAACAATTCCAATCATTTCAATTTAACAATTCAGGTGCCCTCTAGCGGGCACACATGGGAATATTTTCACTAATTAAGCATTTGGGACACAAAGAATTTTCTTCAGGAAATAAAAGGCTGCTGCATGATATTCCTGATGTTTGATATTTCCGTTAAATCTGTCTTTAGGTTTACAGATTTAGTCATAATTTATTCACATTTATTTCTTTTTGGATTTTCACACTTGCTCAAATCACTTTGACATGTTAGTCATTTGTTCTTTAATTCTTTATTGTATATAAATATAAAAAAAACATGAGCTGCAGGTTTCAGAAACTCTTCTTTAAAGGAAGCTCTCAGTAGTTTGTTTCGGGGGGTTTTTTTTTTTGGTCATTTCTGATGCAAGTGCCTCACAGGAACATCACTGACTCCATCATTCAGCGGAGCTCAGTTTATGTCCAGGCTGTTTTACACATACTTAAAAATAAAATTTAAAATAAATACACAGTAAAATAGATGTTTCTTCAGTTAGAGCAGAAAACAGCAGCATGGCATAATGATTAACCCTGAAACACTATAATCCTGTTCATATGACTCACTTTGGTGATGTGTTTTTTTGAACGACCTGCTCAAGTGAATTAAACCAATGTGATCTGACTCAAATCTGTGTCACTTTAATGATTCAGTTCTTTATGCCTACTGTTTAAATGAATCACTGAGAATTTTTATTCATTTGATTTATTTTGAATCACTGATTCTCTTTTTTTACTGTTTTTTAAATAATTTCCTGATTTGCTCGTGTTAGTAAGTTCTTGCCAGCTACCAGTAAATGAATTATGTTTTGATTCACTTGATTCTGATTCAAATTCATTTAAGTAATTTGATTCCTTTTACCAAACTGTAAGTGAATCAAACTGTAGAATTTTTAATTCACTTGATTCTCTGTTACAGTTAAATTTAAATTTTTGAATAAATTAAGCATGTTTTTATTTATTGGACTTTCCAGTTGTAGGGATGGACTGCCATGATGTGGCCATAATAAATTCCCTTTCACTGTACAGCATTGAACACACCAATCCCTGTACTCGATGCCATGTTCTATCTCCGCCCATTCTTCTGACTCCCTGTAATGGTATTGGATACAGAGATGATACCGGATACCAAATACAGTGACGTCACGACTGCGCTTTAAACCTGCGGCAGAATCGAAATTCCTTCTCTCTGGCGGCGGGTTTCCACGCGTGAAAGAGACATCGTTACATCTGTGCTACAGGAGAACAAAGGACAAAGAATGAGCTATTGATACCTTTAGCCAAAGTTCAATGTATTTGATCTTCACATAGTTGCAGTAATAACTGAACCGATTAGTTACTGCAGCCCACGCAGTATTTTAAAGAGAAAAGGCGACCGGATCCCTTTCCCCTTTCTCAACATCGACGAACTACGAACAAGATTCCTTCCAGATCATCAGACGACCAACGGGACACTGAAGATCTTCAGCTGACGAGCTGTAAAAGTGAATGGAACAGAACTGTTTTCTCCCTGGACCTGTGCTCCGCGCCATACATGTCAACCTATACGGAATGTCCGTATTTTATACGGATTTGATTCAATAAACGTAGTATACGGGCGTACAAATAAAGTTATACGAATTCTTTAAAAAACTTCAATATTTATTTTGAGCTATAATCAATTCCCATGATGATAAAAGAGCGCATAACATTCATTTACAAATGTACTGTACATCACAGAAAGCACAAACAGCCAGTAAAGAGTCTTATGAAATCGCGCGTTATCTTGTGGTAGCAAGACTTCATTCCACTTTTGATCATGCGCACACCGCATTGTGAGAATCCCGCCAACCGGGAAGTAACATTTTGTCTGAAACGCGTATTTCCACCTGAGCGACTTTCACTAGCGACTGAAAAGATTCTGAATGGGCACTCCGGCAAGATCAACACAGACGCTTGCTGTGACATGCAGCCTCGTGAGGTATTGGTGCAGAGCGCTAAAAAAAGCTGTCATGGAGTACAATTCAGAACATTAGAGTGACACTTTGTGTTTTTGTCAAACATTGGAGCTTTGTATTCATTCTGAAGGTTTATTGTTATTAATATTGAATAAAAAGTAACTTGGATATATCATTGTTAATTATCATTCAAATTTTAGGTAAATTATTTTAATTTGCATCTTATACGGATTTTATAAGGGAAATACGGATTTTGGAGGTTGGTTATACAGGTTTGATTGACCAAAGGTTGACATGTATGCCGCGCTGTCTTCGGATAACAGACGGCGCACTTTCAGTAGCCAAGCAAGAGCAATCTCAAGTAAGGCTGGCATCTGGGCAATTGTTAAAGTCAAAGTGAACTTTATTGTCAATCAGACCATGTAACAGAATTACACAGAGGATTGAAACTGCGTTTCCCCAAACTCCAAATGTGCAGTATTAAAAAATTGACACACAACTAAACATAAAAGTGCACACAGACATCAACAGATAAGCAAATTAACACAACATATAGACAGACAGTGGGCATACAGTTCCTAGAATATTCACAGATCCAGAAATGTAGTCAAGTTTGAGGTATGTTACTGGGGTGCAATAGTACAAGGGTACAATAATACAAGGTGCAGTATGGTAAAGTGCAGAATAGCAGCATGGAGATAAATAAGTATTGTAAACTTGTATGTTCTTGTGCAAAAAAGAATATTGGCATATGTGCATATAAAGAGCATTGTATAGACATTGAGTTTACTGTTTTGACAGTTTGCTGGTCTTTTGTGTGTGTGTGTGTGTGGGGGGGGGGGGTTATGTTCTTGGAGTTTTTATGAGTGAGTTGAGCAGTCTGGTGGCCTGTGGGAAAAAGCTGTTGCTGAGTCTGGTAGTCCTGCAACGCATGCTGCTGTAGCACTTGCCAGATGGTAGGAGGGTAAACAGTTCGTGTGCAGGGTGGGTGGGGTCTTTGATGATGTTGATGGCTCTTTTGCAGCAGCAGGATGAGTATGGAGCACTTGCATGTGACGTCACATCCAATCCAGATTGTAAACAGACGCCACCTTGTCGGTCAAACGCCATATTCCCGCCTTCTACTTCTACTTCTACCTTTTCTTCTGGAAAACCCTACTATATACAATTCTACTACAACGTCACCTCCACTGAAAATCAATAAAACATAAGACAAGTGGAATCCTGTGTCTGAGTCCTTCCCTTTCAAGTGTGGGAAACCCATGATGCTCACATACACTTGACAGTAGGCTGCCACGGGACCCTGACAGGCGTGCAAAATGGATTGCTGCTATCAGGTATATACAGTAATAGTGATAGACTACTGATACTTGATCTAACATTGGTTTCCAGCAGAAAATGACGGTTTGTAGCGATTTCCATCGCATGCACAACATTCCGGACGAGATAGCGAGACCAGCGGGGTCTCAATACTTAAGTGACTTACCTGTCCAATGAGGATTGTTATTTCCTTGTTTACAAGATGCCACATCTGAGGGGGGCTGACAAATCCTGAATTTCTGTAAAGATAACTGTCCAGAGATTTATAAGCACGCAGTGCTTCACCACTGAACAGCGAGGGAAAGTTAATGAGGTAATTATACACGTCTGGGTATTCCGCTGGCAGTTCAATATCCACTGATATGGTCATGAAAACTACGTCCGGTAATCGATAAGGGTCACTAATCTGTAGGTCGTTTATTTTAGACATATATCTACGGTAGTTATCTGTTCATTAGAAAAATGAGCCGTGTAGTCCGATGGTTGAAATTGATCCATTTTGTACACGAGTGCAGCAGTATTCAGCTGTGTTTTTTACCGACAAGATGGCGGCTGTTTACATTCTGGTCACGTGACTGCAAGAGGTCTATAGGTCCTGGATGGATGGTTGGGCTGATCTGGTGATCTTCTCTGCTGTCCTCACCACCCTCTGTAGGGCCTTCTGGTCAGCAACAGGGCAGCTGCCATACCAGACTGAGAGACTGCTGGTGAGGATGCTCTCAATGGCACCCCTGTAGAAGGTGGTGAGTGCAGAAGGGGGGAGGTCAGCTCTCCTCATCCTGCGTAGGAAGTGGAGGCGTTGCTGTGCTTTCCTGACAAGGGAGGTGGTGTTAGTTGTCCATGTCAGGTCATCTGTGATGTGCACCCCCAGGAACTTGGTGCTTTTCACTGATTCCACAGCACTGCCATTGATGGTGAGGGGTGTGTGACGTGATTTTTCCTGAAGTCCACAGTTATTTCCTTTGTTTTATTGACATTGAGGTGTAGATTGTTGATGTCACACCAGTTGATGAGTTGGTGTACCTCCTCTCTGTAGGCTGAGTCATCGTCGTTGCTGATGAGGCCCACCACTGTTGTGTCATCTACAAACTTCAAATCAAATCAAGTTTATTTGTACAGCGCTTTTAACAATAAACATTGTCGCAAAGCAGCTTTACAGAATTTGAACGACTTAAAACATGAGCTAATTTTATCCCTAATCTATCCCCAGTGAGCAAGCCTGTGGCGACGGTGGCAAGGAAAAACTCCCTCAGACGACATGAGGAAGAAACCCTCGAGAGGAACCAGACTCAAAAGGGAACCCATCCTCATTTGGGCAACAACAGACAGCCTGACTATAATATTAACAGTTTTAACAGGTATAACCCTCAACTGTCCTCATGGGGCCGTCCTTCACAGGAGTGGGGCGATAAAACTCCAACCAGACACAGGGCACCAGGATGGATCAAGCAGGTCCGAGGGGCAGAAGAGGCCAGCATCTCAATCCCAGGATCAACATGTAACTCAGAGGGACAGATGGGGGGGGGAGAGAGAGAGAGAGAGAGAAAGAAAACACGTTGTTAGGTATGCCCTAAAAATGACAAGTATTAAATCTGTGTGGTAGGCTCGCAGAGACGAGAGTCTTTACATCAGGCATAACACACAACAATGGCATGTTAATATGGTAAAAAATATATCATGACCTGCTCTGGCTGGATGCTTGATTGGGTGATGGGAGCACACTCCTCAGCAATGATGAGATGCAGATGGGACCCTTAGGCCTGGCCAAGACAATTCAGTTACATTTCACCGGGTCTGGGACATGCGACAGAATGTCTGACGGCCGATTCCCTGCAGGCTACGATAGCCAGTCGAGGTCCCCACCGTCTCCACCAAAAGATTTCCTGTTGACTCCATGTAACTCAGAGGGACAGATTTGGGGTGGGGGGGGGGGGGAGAGAAAGAAAACACAGGTGGTTAGGTATGCCCAATGTCACCTGAATAAGTAGGAACAGTATACATATTGCACCGAGTACAAGCAGGGACTCCGGCAACTAACTATGACAGCATAACTAAAAGGAGAGAGCCAGAAGGTAACACAGGCATGAGGGAGCCCCGGGACATAAAGCAGCAGCCACTACACCGTCAACAAACTCGAGTGAGCAAGTGAGTGGGGACTGACAGCATCCATACATCCCAGTTTACCAAAACACTCTGTCTGAGGACCCTCCAGATCTACTCCTTTACCTCATAAACACCATTAACAAAAGGCTTGACTAAACAAATATGTTTTCAGCCTAGACTTAAATGCTGAGACTGTGTCTGATTCCCGAACATTACTTGGAAGGCTGTTCCATAACAGTGGGGCTTTGTAAGAAAAGGCTCTGCCCCCTGATGTAGCCTTCACTATACGAGGTACCAGCAGATAGCCTGCACCTTTTGATCTAAGTAGGCGTGGCGGGTCATAGAGGAGCAGAAGTTCACTCAGGTACTGTGGTGCGAGACCATTTAGTGCTTTAAAGGTCAATAGTAGTATTTTATAATCAATACGAAATTTGATTGGGAGCCAATGCAGTGTGGATAAGACAGGCGTGATGTGGTGATATTTTCTAGTTCTAGTAAGGACTCTTGCTGCGGCATTTTGAACTAACTGGAGCTTGTTTATGCACTTATTGGAACATCCAGACAGTAAGGCATTACAATAATCCAACCTGGAGGTAACGAAAGCATGGACTAGTTTTTCTGCATCATGCAATGACATTAAATTTCTTATCTTTGCAATATTTCTGAGATGAAAGAAAGCTATCCGGGTGATGTTAACTTGATGATGTGGTTCGAGTTGTGTCTGGCACAACAGTCATGGGTCATCAGTGTGAACAGCAGAGGACTCAGCACACATCCCTGGGGGACCCCAGTGTTCATGATGGTGGTCTCTGAGGAGTTTTTGCCAACTCTTACTGTCTGTGGTCTGTTGGTGAGAAAGTCCAGTTGCATAGCGGGGTGCTGATGCCTATCGCACTGAGTTTATTCACCAGATGTTGTGGGATGACTGTGTTTAAGGTGGAGCTGAAGTCCTGTTAGTCTTAGTTGTGGCTAGTTAATGTGAAGAATGTTGTTTATTTGAATTCATTCATGGTTTAAATGTATGCATTTTGATTCACATGAAAGTCAGTCTTAGACCATGTGTTGTTTGATTTGCTTTGTTTACTATCCGTATTTAGTTAGATTGTGCATGTGTTCTCTCTCTCTCTCATCCCCCTCCTCCTTGTCATGCGCCTGCGCACGCCCTCTCCCCCTAGCTCCTTCTCATCTCGTTAGTGCGCAGCTGCGTGTACACACACACACACACACACACATAAACACATGATTTCTTTCTCACATTTTAACATCCACTCACCCCTACACTGTAAACTTGCATATAGCCCATTACTTCTGATCACCATTAGTGCCTTAGTTATCATCATCATATACACTACTGATTATTTGTATACATTGTATCACCATTTATATTGAATTATTCCTTGGCTGCTATTGTTGCTATATCTGATCAGTATTAGTTTGCTAATTCGTGTCAGCTATTTCAATAAATGGTATCTTTGGAATAAACGGTGTCCTGTCTATTGCTACAACATTCACTGAGTACCAACCTTTGCCAAACAAGTATTCTAATTGCCTTCGCCCATTTGGTTGTTATATGAATGTTATACTGGTAGATCTAGAGTAAACGTATTACATTAGAGCTACAATACTCACTAAAACTGCAACCCCGATTCCAAAAAAGTTGGGACAAAGTACAAATTGTCAATAAAAACGGAATGCAATAATTTACAAATCTCAAAAACTGATATTGTATTCACAATAGAACATAGACAACATATCAAATGTCAAAAGTGAGACATTTTGAAATTTCATGCCAAATATTGGCTCATTTGAAATTTCATGACAGCAACACATCTCAAAAAAGTTGGGACAGGGGCAATAAGAGGCTGGAAAAGTTAAAGGTACAAAAAAGGAACAGCTGGAGGACCAAATTGCAACTCATTAGGTCAATTGGCAATAGGTCATTAACATGACTGGGTATAAAAAGAGCATCTTGGAGTGGCAGCAGCTCTCAGAAGTAAAGATGGGAAGAGGATCACCAATCCCCCTAATTCTGCGCCGACAAATAGTGGAGCAATATCAGAAAGGAGTTCGACAGTGTAAAATTGCAAAGAGTTTGAACATATCATCATCTACAGTGCATAATATCATCAAAAGATTCAGAGAATCTGGAAGAATCTCTGTGCGTAAGGGTCAAGGCCGGAAAACCATACTGGGTGCCCGTGATCTTCGGGCCCTTAGACGGCACTGCATCACATACAGGCATGCTTCTGTATTGGAAATCACAAAATGGGCTCAGGAATATTTCCGGAGAACATTATCTGTGAACACAATTCACCGTGCCATCCGCCGTTGCCAGCTAAAACTCTGTAGATCAAAGAAGAAGCCGTATCTAAACATGATCCAGAAGCGCGGACGTCTTCTCTGGGCCAAGGCTCATTTAAAATGGACTGTGGCAAAGTGGAAAACTGTTCTGTGGTCAGACGAATCAAAATTTGAAGTTCTTTATGGAAATCAGGGACGCCGTGTCATTCGGACTAAAGAGGAGAAGGACGACCCGAGTTGTTATCGGCGCTCAGTTCAGAAGCCTGCATCTCTGATGGTATGGGGTTGCATTAGTGTGTGTGGCATGGACAGCTTACACATCTGGAAAGACACCATCAATGCTGAAAGGTATATCCAGGTTCTAGAGCAACATATGCTCCCATCCAGACGACGTCTCTTTCAGGGAAGACCTTGCATTTTCCAACATGACAATGCCAAACCACATACTGCACCAATTACAGCATCATGGCTGCGTAGAAGAAGGGTCCGGGTACTGAACTGGCCAGCCTGCAGTCCAGATCTTTCACCCATAGAAAACATTTGGCGCATCATAAAACGCAAGATACGACAAAAAAGACCTAAGACAGTTGAGCAACTAGAATCCTACATTAGACAAGAATGGGTTAACATTCCTATCCCTAAACTTGAGCAACTTGTCTCCTCAGTCCCCAGACGTTTACAGACTGTTGTAAAGAGAAAAGGGGATGTCTCACAGTGGGAAACATGGCCTTGTCCCAACTTTTTTGAGATGTGTTGTTGTCATGAAATTTAAAATCACCTATTTTTTCTCTTTAAATGATACATTTTCTCAGTTTAAACATTTGATATGTCATCTATGTTCTATTCTGAATAAAATATGGAATTTTGAAACTTCCACATCATTGCATTCCGTTTTTATTTACAATTTGTACTTTGTCCCAACTTTTTTGGAATCGGGGTTGTATAGCAACATCACTAAGTTATTCCATTGATTTTAATAGTTTAACTATGAACTATTAGACACTTGAATTAATTATTAATGAATTTATGAGACTGATCCCTTTTTACATGAGACTGATTTGATAAGCCTGTTGCACCTACACAGTGAAACTCATTTTATCATTAAATCTTTCTAAATTATCCATGTAAATGAACCAAATTGCTGTTTATTGTGCTTTAATTATTTATAATTTAATTATTTATTGCAAATAACCAAAAAAGTATCATTTTTGCTTTTAGTGTGTAAAACAACTTGAAAAATTATTCTTTTGATTCATTGCAAAAGGAATTGTTCAAAGAAAGAATAGTTTCACAGTGAATCACTCGTGCTGTGGTTATTCTGTGGTTCTGATCCGATGTTCGGTTTTAATCAGAAATTTTTAACTTACACACAACTTTAACATTCATGTAACTGTTTCTCTCCATAAATAAATAACTGCTTCAGTTTTTATCTAAAGGTCACCTGCTGATTTTTATTTAAAGTAATTAAAAATCACACACACACACACACACACACACAGAGGACGTGTGTATCATTATAATAATGTGTGTAATGAAGTAAGACTCTGTGCATGATTATTGCTGGACAATTGAATGTTAAATCTGACATGAAAAGCAGGAAACACTGATCTTTTCTCTTTTGGTCATGTGACCTGCTGATTATGTTCATGTTACTGTAAATTAAAAAAATCATAAAGAACGAGTGAAAGGTTAGTGAACATAATTCATGTGTTTTTGTTCACATTTTTCTTTTATTATTTATTTAGTTTTATTTCCCAGCATGCATTGGGCTTGTGTTTCTCAGTCTGTATCAAAATACAACAATTAATCCTGTTTTTAATCCTGTTTTCTCATCTATTAACAATTCCAGATATTTAACCATTAAAACCAAGGAAATTAACAATAAAACAAATAAACAAAAACTCTCTGATGTTTGTTTGGAATAAAAATTTTATTAATTTAAATATAGAATGGAAAAAGTAAGAATTAATTAATTAATTAATTAATTAATTAATTTACTGTCACTACACAATGACGAATTAAGTAAAGTTGAATATTAAACTTGTGAACTCTGATAATGTAATAAATATATAATGTAGTGACTCCATACTAAATCATAAATATAATTAGACAGAATATGATATTTAAATTATCTGTTACTATTATCATATTTAGATAACCTATTATTATTATTATTATTATTATTATTATTATTATTATTATTATGAACCTATAAACAGTTATTATTGTCTTCATCTGATGTTCCTCTGTTCAGTTCTTAAAGCTGTAATCTGATTGGTTGTCATGGCTATTAATTGACTATTTACAGTGTTATTCCAGAGAGGTGTCGCTCTGTGTGTGTGTGTTCATATTAACTATAGTACAGTGTAAAGATCTATTGAATCTCTGAGAACATTTATTAACTTAAATTATATTTAAATTATTTTATTCAGTACATGTGAATATTCATGAGATAATAATTAATAAACACTTAAATTTCACTCATTGTGACAAATAATTAAACATTTACATTTTTGTCTTATGTTTGCATTTAAGGCATGATGATGATGATGATTATGATTATGTAGCTAATTTAGGAAAACAGTGATTTTGTGTGTGTGTGTGTGTGTTTTAAAATAGTAATAAATCCCTTTTAATCCTCACTTTACTCACTTTGTGAAGAAGCTCAGGAGACTCTCATTAATGGAGGATTTAAAACTTTAATCACTTTAATATCTGTTTATTGTCCTGTGGGACGTTTAACACGCATCATCCTCTTCCATCCTGTGTGTGTGTGTATGTATATATATCCTCATGTTTTCTCCCTCAGAACCAGCCATTTATTTGCTAATTGAGAGTGTTGGAGTGTGTTTGGTATGATGGAGGCAAGTGTATGGTCTGTGGTGTTTGGTGTGTTTCTGGTTGTTGCCGGGGCGACACATGGACCCTCAGATGAAGACATGCCTGTGGACTCAGAGGAGAACATGACAGAGATGTTGGTAAGCTGAAAAACATCAACATCACACAATCCAGATTTTAATCTAAATGTCCATGTTCGGGCCCTAGATAGGGGACAGAGTGTGCAACTACTGAACATTCAGAGTAACTGAACACTGCACAAGGCTGCTTTAATATATGCTGATTTTAAATTGTATAAAATAGAATCGAACTGTTTTTAAAACAGAATAAAATGGTTTTCTGTTCAGAAATTGATCAGATTTTACTGAAAATTTACATAAAAACTCTTCACACTCAAAAATAAAACAGACTTTATTCAATAAGATTGAAATAAACTAAATAAATGTTTATATACAATTATATTTATATAATCACAGAAACTTCAGAGACATACACAACATTTAAAGCAACTGAATAAAGTGATGGTGTGGTGGTTATCACTGTCGCCTCACAGTGAGAAGGTTCTGGGTTCAAGCCCAGCGGCCAACGGGGGCCTTTCTGTGTGGGGTTTGCATGTTCTACCCATGTCTGCATGGGTTTCCTCTGGGTGTCACGGTTTCCCCCACAGTCAAAAGACATGGAGTTTGGTAAAAATTTGTTGTGCGTCACTTTGGATAAGAGTGTCTGTGAAATCCCTGTGACGTTAAACACACGTTTGTAATTTTTAAAAAATAATTTTTGAATTCCTTTGAGATGTACAGCAGCAACTTATTGACATTCCATTCATACTGAGTCACGATCTATGAGGACAGTGTCCATTTCACAGCTTGTACAGAATCCAGTCAGAAAATATCAAGCGTGATCAACGTTCCAAAAAATTGTCCAGATTTCACCGCAGTTCTCATTTCTCAATTTGTTCTTCTTCACACAATCTCAATTCATTGCATTCAACCTCACTTTCATTTCCTCCATCGTTTACAGTGTCACAGGGTTGTCCTCAGAGCCGTGACCATTCCCATTTCTATAATTTATGAGGTATTTTCATCACACAGCTACTGATGATCCCAACCAACCCACAAAAAAAGGAAATGTGCAGCTTTACAGGTAGAACAGATGACATTCCAACACCAAAAGAATGAAGCTTCCAGTCTTTCTGATTTCTCTTTAAAGATTTTACACTGTACGAGTCTTTTCCTAACTTTACCACACCAACATCATCCTCAATTTTACACCTGAAGTCTTTTCACTGTATTATTTTAAGATGATTATGTGACTCACTGGTTCGATCTTCTATAGTGTACAGATGCTTTAGAACATTCCTCATGGAATTTCAATTCTAAATAAAACATGAACGCTCCAACTTTATACTAATCACATGAATTAAGTTCCGCAGTGTTTTTTTTTTCTGATTTATATTCCAGGATTATCCCAAACAGAGGAGTGAATCTGTTTAAAGCGTGATATCTTTAGGACTTTATGCATCGTGATCGTAAACCCTTGGGTATGTGCTACAATAGGATTGTGTTCTTTTGTTGGACTTGTCTTCTTTCATGATAAAATGTCAGCAGGCTGACTCAGTGAAGCCGAAGAGTGCAGTACAGTAACCCAGTCTTACCAAACTCCTCTCTCTCAGCTCACATGTCTTCCTGAATCTGATCCTGGGTTGTTTTAAATTCCTAAGGAAACTGTTAATAAAGCTCTCAGAGTGCTGAAGATCTGAAAATGGAGGTTTCCACTCCAGCATCCCTGAGAGATATCTGAGCTGGAGCAGTGTGGCGTCTGGGACAGAATGAGCTGTTACACTCTCGACAGTGTGAAATTAACCAGCGGGTAAACTCACACTGAGACATGAAGTAAAGGGTTAATGATCCTAAAACTGTAAACAAACAAACACCTTCATTCAGGACAAATTTTATTAAATTTAAACTCACAGCATAAATGAAGGGCGGCACGGTAGTGTAGTGGTTAGCGCTGTCGCCTCACAGCAAGAAGGTCCGGGTTCGAGCCCCGGGGCCGGCGAGGGCCTTTCTGTGCGGAGTTTGCATGTTCTCCCCGTGTCCGCGTGGGTTTCCTCCGGGTGCTCCGGTTTCCCCCACAGTCCAAAGACATGCAGGTTAGGTTAACTGGTGACTCTAAATTGAGCGTAGGTGTGAATGTGAGTGTGAATGGTTGTCTGTGTCTATGTGTCAGCCCTGTGATGACCTGGCGACTTGTCCAGGGTGAACCCCGCCTTTCACCCGTAGTCAGCTGGGATAGGCTCCAGCTCACCTGCGACCAGTGTTTTATAATCTTTACTTTCTCTGCATGTTTTAAATTTACTTTAATTTTATTCTATTTTATTCCGCTGGTTTCTTTTTCTTTTTCTCCTTTTTTTCTTTTTGGCATTTTATTATTTTATTTCTACTATTGTTTAATTCATATTATTTTCTTTTAATTCTTTTAATTCTTTTAATTAATTGTTTTAGATTAAAAATAAAATTATTTTATGTAATTTTATTTCTCTATTGTTTACTGTTTTTGTTTCTGCTTCTGTAAAGCACATTGAACTGCCATTGTGTATGAAATGTGCTATATAAATAAACTTGCCTTGCCTTGCCTGTAGAACAGGATAAAGCGGCTACAGATAATGAGATGAAATGAGCATAAATGAAAAATAACAGTCCTGATAAAAATCTAAACATTTAATAATCTCAGTTTAACTCCAAGTGAACAACACAATTAGATTAAAAGCTGTGTGTGTGTGTGTGTGTGTGTGTGTCTGTGTGTGTGTGTGTGTGTGTGTGTGTGTGTGTGTGTCTGTGTGTGTGTGTGTGTGTGTGTGTGTGTGTGTGTGTGTGTGTGTGTGTGTGTGGACGTGTGTGTTTTACAGGTGAGGGAACAGCAGCTCCATGGAGTTGTTGAT